>NC_026005.2:58075027-58370904 GCF_000442705.2 Elaeis guineensis | reverse complement strand
GGATAAGCCAAGTGCAAGGAAAAACTAGTCCTAGTTCAACTAGGACTTGGGTCAATCTAATTTTTAATTTGATTAGAAAATTAAATCAGATTTAAATCTAATTTAATCTGATTAAATTAGGTTCTTAATTAGGTTAAGACCTATTTTAATTGGGTTGATCTAATTTTGATTTGATTTGGTTTGGGAAACCAAATTAAAACAAGTCATAAGACAGAATCCTAGTAAGACTAGGATTCCACCTTGCGCCACATAAGCCTTCTCCACGCCTCTCTCTTAATTCAACGTCAATCTCTACTTATTTGTGCGACAAAAGCCCTCTCCCAGATCTCTCCCACGTTCCCAAAAGGTCTCTTCTCTTCTTTCTTACATGGAAGGTGGTTTGGATCAAATCTAAAAGGAATAAGTTTGGATTTTGAATTCTATGAGATAGAGTTTTAGAAATCCAAAACTCTTTCAATTTTGCACCGAATTTATCCAAATTTTTTTTGAAATTTTTGTGACTTTTAGGGTATACATTGTACACCCTTTTCTTGTGATCCATGCATGAAAATATGGAGGAGGTGCTCAAGAGTTGGGCGTCCCTTAACTTGCCATGTTTGGATAAGCCTTGACTAGGTGTTTGACCTAGACAAGGACTCTATCATATCTCTCTATATAAGATGAGTTTCTTCGTGAAATTTTAGGAGAAGATAGATATTTGAGAGACCTTTCTACCATCCAAAAATTAGAGAGAAATACCTTTAGGTCGTGGAGATATAAAAGACGCAAATTTGGATGTCTAGAGAGAAAAACGTGAAGAAGAAGAGGGTCTTCTTCTAGGGTTTTTATTTTCATATCTTTCCTCCTTCCATCTTGAGTTTCCTAAGAGCATCTCAGATCTGAAACTCCTCCTTTTACTTTCCATTTTTGGAAGAGTCCAAATCAAGAAGAAGGAGGCACCTGATCAACCATCAAAGAAGGATCAGCGTAGTACTAGCATACTGTGCTGATTTCCTGAAGCAGGACTTCTGATCGAGATTCGTGGGCTCGTGTGGACGACTCCTAGAGGCCAGACATGTGTGCGGCTTGCAACATCATCCTCAAGCCCAGATCAATAAGGTTAGAACGTCTAACTTGCAAGGTAATAGATCTGATCTATTGTTTAATACATACATTAGATGTAGTATAGAAACATGTTGATATGATCAACATGTAGTTCATGCTATATTTATATATTTTAATTTTTAATTTAATGCCATATAATAATCATGTAATAGGATCTTAGATCTAGGGATTTTCTGATCTTAGAAAATAAATTTTGATTTATTTTAGTCTTCCGCTGTATGATCTTGAAAATATTTCAAGATCTAACCCTCTTTCTCAAGATCTAACCCTGAAACCCTAGATCTGGTTCATACACTGTGTGCCAGCTTCTAAAACATGCTGGAGCTGACTCCATCTTACCTTGAGCTGACTCCGATCTTTTCAGATGATCTTTTTAAATGAAATTTATTTCCAGTTGCTATCCAACTTGTTCATAGTATTCCTAATTGATTCTAAATTCATCTTAATCATGTTTTCCATTTACAGAAGCATTCCTAGGGATGATTTAAAGGATCATAATATCTTTGTGATTTAATGTTTAGCTATCATTAAAAATCATTTTAGGGACCATTAAACTTGATTAATCTAGTTATATTTTGTAGGAAGATGATTCAAATCAGATCTAGACTTGGTGGAGAACAACTACCAGTGGGAGGTAGAGGCCAAGGACGAACCCGAGGTAGGGGTAGAGGCCGAGGTCGGGGTAGATCAAGAGGAGTTGATAGGGATGGCCAACCTCATAGGATAGCATCTAGTGCCTCATCTTCTGCCTCAAGGGTGGAAGTAGAGGATTCACAGTTGCATGATCATGTGGATGATTCTCCATCTATTACACTAGCATCAGTACCTCCAACACAGACACAAGCATCCATCCTTGGGTTATAGGAATTGATAGGTATGAGGTCGGGGTAGATCAAGAGGAGTTGATAGGGATGGCCAACCTCATAGGACAGCATCTAGTGCCTCATCTTCTGCCTTAAGGATGGAAGTAGAGGATTCACAGTTGCACGATCATGTGGATGATTCTCCATCTATTACACCAGCATCAGTACCTCCAACACAGACACAAGCCTCCATCCTTGGGTTATAGGAATTGATAGGTATGATCACTCAAGTTGCTGCTACTACTATAACTTTTGTTCCTAATTACCAATCCCAAAATACAGATAGAGAAGGAAATTATGAAAGGGCTAAAAAATTAGGGGCAACAGAGTTTTTAGGTACAACAAATCCAATGGAGGTAGAGAATTGGTTTCAGAAAATAGAAAGGGTATTTGCACTAATGAAAAATATAGAGGAGCAGAAGGTAAGTATTGCTAAATTTTTGTTAGAAGGCTGAGCCCAACATTGGTGGAAGTCTTAATAGATAGTCGTAGAGTTCTGCTATTTCTTGAGATGATTTTAAAAGAAAGTTTTATCAGCAGTATTATCTAGCCCTGTATCAAGACCAGAAGATGAGAGAATTTCTTAATTTGACATAAGAAAGGATGATAGTAGCTGATTATGAAGTGAAGTTTGTTGAGCTATCCCATTTTACTTCTGTGTTTGTAGCGATGAGAAAAAAAATGCTGATTATTTCAGGATGGACTGTGCCTTAAGATCAAGGCAAAGATGAAGATGCATAACTATGACAGCATTGCAGAGTTGGTGGCAGGAGCGATCAGAGCAGAGGAAATTGAGAAATAGTTTTATAATCGAAAATAGAAAAGGGATAAGAGAAGTGCACATAGTTTCTCTATCGATATAGGGCAAAATTAGTCACCCAAGAGGATGACTACTTTTAGGCAGCCTTACCAGAATTTTAGAACATCAATAGAGTCGAGCATGGGTTCTTTTGCTTTTACCAGCCCGGGATAGAGCAAGACAAAGTAGAGATTCATGTCACAGTCAGTGGAGAGTAGGGTGATAGGAAGAAGAGAGAATCAGGACAGCTCTAGTAGGGGTGCAGTCCATCTACTGCTTCATTAAACCAGGTACCTCGGTGCATTAATCATAGAAAATTCCATTATGGAGAATGTAGATAAGGATCTGGAGGGTGTTTCAAGTGCGGACAGTTGGGCCATCAGAGGAAAGATTGCCCTAATAATACTCCAGCTAGAGGTCTTCTACAAAAGCGAAATACTTCACCAAGAATTCAGAATAGGGGTGATAATTATATTACTAATGTAGAAGCAGATAAAGTGAGAACTAGTATCAGTGGGTAGGGTGCTGTGTCAGGCTGGCTGAGGGCTGAAGTGAGAGTATTTGCTATGTCTAGATAGGAGGCACAGACTACTCCTGATGTGGTGATAGGTATGTTATCCATATTTGATCATGATGTATATGTACTAATTGACCCTGGATCAACAGATTCATATTTATCATCTATATTTTTTGTGCATATCAATAAGAAGTTGAGTTGATTAGATTGTAGTTTGATGGTATCCATGCCAGTAAGAGAACCATTTATTGTTAATCAAGTATACAAGGGTTGTTCAGTCCGAGTAGGTGAAACTAGCAACAAATTTGATTCCTTTAGATATGCATGATTTTGATGCCATATTGGGTATGGATTGGTTGTCTACACATCGAGCAAAGGTAGATTGTTCTAGAAAAGAAGTGATTTTACAGACCTTAAATGGCAAAAATGTATGTTTTTCAGGAGAACAGTGGATACTTCCATCATGTATTATTTTTGCCTTGACAGCTAGTAAATTGCTCAAAAAAGGATGTGAAGCAGACCTAATATACGTGGTTAATACAAAGGTAAGCAAGTCAAAATTGATAGATATTCTAGTAGTCTATGAGTTTTTAGATGTCTTCCCAGAGGAGCTTTTAGGGTTACCACAGGATAGGGAGATTGAGTTTGGTATTGGTTTGATTCCGGACATCAGATCGATATCTAGAGCACCATATAGAATGGCTCTAGCAGAATTAAGGGAGCTTAAGATAGAATTGTTGGGCCTTATATGGTACTCCTAATGAAGAGAAATTTGAGTGCAGGGGTAAAATGATAATTTTAATATTTTTTTAAAATCACTATTTTACAGTGAAAATTATTAATTAATCTAATTAATTAACATGTGTTTATCCTACACTAGGATCTAAATATGATATATAGCATGCATGCATTTAAATTTGAAATTCAAATTTGAACAGTAAACAATTTACTGTTCTGTGTTCAGAACACAATACTTTTGTGCGGATAGTCGATCGCTGCAATCTGATCACCGTCAGGAGGGTTTGATCATCGTAATATAGCCACATAGTGTGTCTGGCCTCTGTGGATCATCCACATGAAGCTCCTGATCTGATCGGCTCCTCATGAGTGCTAGCTCATTGTAGAGCCCTTTCGACGGTCGATGCTGATCAAACTCCTTCGATCGATGTCTGTCAATTTCATGGATGCTTTGAATTATCAGCAAATATGCTTGAAAGGTAGATAATGCTCTTCCTTGAATTTGGTGGGCTCACGACACTCGTAGCTCACTAACTCACTTCCCGAACCCCAGGCTGAAACCCTAGGGAACACATTGAGAACCCTGCACCCACTTTTATTTCTTTACTTTCTTTTTCTCTCAGAAGGTTTTGGACCTTCATCTCATGCACAAGGCTTCCTCACACCCCAAGCTATCTCTCAAAAATTTTCTATGCATGCCCCACCTTTCTCCTCTTTTTAAAACAATGCAAGACGTGTCTTATCCGCGTGAGAGGATAAAGATAAGTGGTTGCACATTTGAATTCAAATCGAATTTGAATTCAAATGCAAACCAACTCATCCCTATCCACTTGGGCATGAGAAGAGAAGGGGTGTGGCTTCATTTGTGCATGGAGAGTTTACACGAGAAACTCTTTCTCGTGTAAATAAAGTGGTGCACAAGATAAGATGGGGCGCATGGAGTTGGTTGCTTGCCCATTCAAATTCAAACTTCATTTGAATTTGAATGGCCAACCAATCATCTTTATCTATCCATTTGGTGCAGAAAGGATGGGCGTGGGATGGCCTTTGCATGGGAGAAAATTCACGAGAAGTTCCTTCTCATGAATACAAATGGGCACAGAAGAAGTGAGGTGGCACAGGGAGTTTGGGTCAAGGTGGTTTCTCATTTTAAACTAACCTAATTGAACCAATTTAATTAAAATAAGCTAGGCCCAATTAGACTAATTTAAATCCAACTTAATTAGACTTAATTAAGTTCAATAAAATCCTAATCAAATCAGAAATTGACTAAGCCCAACCCCTGATTAAATCAGAGATCAAACCATCTCGACGATTAGGTCAACTCTTAACCTAATCGGGTCAAATCCAACTGAATCCAATTCAATTGGACTTGATCCAAAAATAATTACTCAATTAAATTGAGTTAATTAGTGATCAAATTACTAATTAAATCTCTCATAAATACTGAGTCCAAATTCGATGGGCAATCGGGTATCAAAGTCCATCGATATGAAACCTTGATCGAAGTATCCCAAACCAGTGGGACTCTTGACCCCGGTACCCAAAATGTGTGGGACTCATGATCAGAGAATCCTAATTCTCAATCACAGAGTCCCAGATACATAGGACTCATAGTCCACAAATATTAGGACTCTTCATCAGTCATCAGATCAGATAGGAACCTCTAATGTGTGTGACTCCGCAGGTTCGAACCTAAGCCGGTAGCACGGGAACCAATTCCTGTACTAATCGAAGTGACCATATAGCAATGGTACCCGACGTCTGGATAAGTCGAATAGTCGCAATACTCAGAACCTACATGAATATGGTTACTGTATAATTCATCCCTTTTTGACCCCTGTGTTTAGGATGACTTAGGGTTAAACTGTTAACCCTGATTAGATCATCCGAATCATGCTCAACTCAAACAGTCCTGTGACTCCTCACTAGGACTACCCTAGCCAAGGTTTTGCTAAATTGAAACACGACTGTACATAGCTCCTGAACTGGAGTGGTCAATCCCATCTTGACACACGCACCGACAAGTCAAGTACTTGACTATACTCAGCAGCCTTCCGTCACTGAATTAGAAATTCAGATAGTCCAGTGCCTAAGTACAGTGAGTTGCTTGCAAGTCACTGTGGCGGCCTCAGGTCAGAGGGATATTTATTTCATATCCCATTGGAGCAAATCTTGATAGCAGAAATAGCTCCAGAGTCGGTCACGTTCAGTGTAGATGTACCCTTACATCTCACCTGTATGCCATACCAGTGTCTCCACACTCCTTGGTTAAGAAGACAACCAACCCATATGGCACACAATGACCTATGCTTGATAAACATTGTTGTCCTTGGTAACATCGTATCATTTGATCGCGAACAGGTTTAAGGACTAAATGACAAATCCTCCTTTGTCGAGTCTAAATAGTCCTAAGGACTTCATCACAACACAGGAGTTCATTAGAAGATGAAACAATTTGTGATGAAAATACCAAAATAACTTTTATTTATTTATAATTTATATATTAATATAAAAAGAGCACAACCATCAACAGGCTGACGATTGACTTTGGGACACTATTCCCAACAATCTCCCACTTGGCCTAAAGCCAATCGGTGCAGTATCTAATACCCATCTTTGACTTGAAGTCGTCGAACTCCTTCAATGCAATGGCTTTAGTGAATGGGTCAGCCAGGTTCTCCTTCCCATCGATCTTCTGAAAATCGATATCTCCTCGATCCACGATTTCCTGGATGAGATGGTAGCAGCGCAGAATATGCTTCGTCCGCTGGTGTGCCTTTGGTTCCTTCGCCTGAGCAATGGCTCTAGAGCTGTCATAGTAGAGCAGATCTGGACCAACAAGGGAGGGTGCTACTCCGAGCTCGGTGATGAATTTTTTCAGCCACACCGCTTCTTTGACAGCATCTGATGCAGCGACATACTCCACCTCGCAAACTAAATCAGCCACAGTGTGCTGCTTGAAACTTTTCTAGCAGATAGCCCCACCATTAAGAGTAAAAATAAATCCTGACACACTCTTGCTGTCATCATGATCAGACTGAAAACTAGAGTCTGTAAACCCTATAAGTCTCAAGTCCGATTCACCATAAACAAGCCACTGGTCCTTAGTATTTCTTAAATACTTTAGGATGGTTTTAACAACCTTCCAGTGATTCTCTCCTGGATCAAATTGGTATCTACTCACTACCCCTAGTGAGTATGCCACATCTGATCGTGTACATATCATGGCGTACATGATAGATCCCACTGTCGAAGCATATGGAATTCTACCCATACGCTCTCTCTCTTGAGGTGTTGTCGGACAATCTCTCTTCGAGAGAGAAATTCCATGGCATATCGATAGATAGCCTTTCTTATAATTCTCCATGCCGAACCTCTTCAGTATAGTATCAATGTACATGGACTGGGATAAGCCAAGCAACCTTTTAGATCTATCCTTATAGATCCTCATCCCTAGGATGTAGGAAGCTTCTCCTAGATCCTTCATGGAGAATTATGACGACAGCCAAATCTTTATTTTCTGTAATGCAGGGATATCATTTTCGATTAAGAGAATGTCATCCACATACAATATAAGAAATACCACTATTGGACCATTAGCCCACTTATAAATACAAGGCTCTTCTCCATTCTTAATGAAGCCATACGTCTTGATTGTCCTATCAAAATGTATGTTCCAACTCCGAGATGCCTGCTTAAGTCCATAAATAGACCTCTGTAGCCTGCACACCTTAAACTCATTTGTGGATGTGAATCCTTCAGGTTGTATCATATACACCTCTTCGTCCAGCTCTCCATCTAGGAAAGCTATTTTCACATCCATCTGCCAGATTTCATAGTCCAGATGGGCAGCTATCGCAAGCATAATCTGAATGGATTTGAGCATTGCCACAGGAGAAAACATCTCGTCATAGTCTATACCATAACGTTGATGATATCCTTTGGCAACCAGACGGGCTTTATAGGTTTTCATCTTTCCATCTGTGCCCCTCTTCCTCTTAAAGACCCACTTACACCCTATGGGTTTTACTCCTTTGGGTGGGTCAACCAATGTCCATACATCGTTGACCTTCATGGACTCCATTTCGGATTTCATGGCCTCTAGCCATTTCTCAGAGTCAGATCTCTGCATTGCATCCATGTAGGTGATCGGATCCTCATCATTTTCATCAAGTTCGATAGGATCGCCATCTCGGATCAAGAAACCATAGTATCTGTCCGGTTGACGTGGTACTCTATCATATCGCCTTAAGGGTGCAGGAACAATGGGCTCCGGATCTGATCTAACCAAATCCGATTCAGGTTCAGCTACTTGTGTCAGTTTTTTCACCTATCGAACTTCCTCAAGTTCGACCTTAGAGGCAACAGTCCCTTCACCAAGGAACTCCTTTTCCAAAAAGATTGCCTTAAGGCTGACAAACACTTTTTGCTCATCAGCTAGGTAGAAATAACACCCTTTGGTCTCTTTTGGGTACCCTATGAAATTACACTTGTCAGATCTAGGTCCAAGCTTGTCTGTAATTAAACATTTAACATAAGCCGGACACCCCCAAACCCTAAGGTGTGAGAGTACTGGCTTACGTCCTATCCATATCTCATATGGTGTTTTGGTTACAAACTTACTCGGAACCCTATTTAGAAGGTAACAAGTCGATTCGAGCGCAGATCCCCAAAGGGAGATCGGTAGACCAATAAACCCTATCATGGATCGAACCATGTCCAATAAGGTCCGATTCCTCCTTTCAGATACACCATAATGTTGTGGTGTTCCAAGAGGAGTCCACTGAGAGAGAATCTCATTCTCCCCAAGATATGTCAGAAAATCATTGGAAACGTATTCACCTCCTCGATCAGATCGAAAAGTTTTAATACACTTCTCAGTTTATTTTTCTACCTCATTTCAGAATAGTTTGAACATTTCAAATGACTCCGACTTATGCTTCATAAAGTAGACATACCCATACCTCGATAGGTCGTCTGTGAAGGTTATGAAGTAGAAATATCTACCTCTTACACTTGAGCTCATGAGTCCACATACATCAGAATGTACCAGACCTAAGAGTTCACTGGCTCACTCACCTTTTTCAGTAAAAGGTGACTTGGTCATCTTTTCAAGAAGACAGGACTCACAGGTTGGAAGTATTTCACAATCACCAACTTCAAGAATTTTTTTTTGAACCAATCTGTTTATCTTGTTCTTATTGATATGACCTAGCCTACAGTGCCAAAAGTAGACTTCTGACACATTATCTATTCTAGGACGTTTACCGGAGGTTTGAACCATATTAACAGATTGTGATAGTAAGTAAATTCTATTATTTATTTATCTTACAAATATTGTAACACCATTCAAAATGATATTGCAAATATTTTTTTTTATTAAAAATTCAAAACCGTACATGACCAAAAGGCCTACAAAAATAATATTTAATAAAAAGCTTGGACAATAGTGATATTCACTCAGAATTACATTACGAGAATTGATTACAAGGTTCATGATTCCTAAAGCTAGAACTGGAACTTTGCTTCCATCTCCAACGTTCAGGAACCTCTCACCGTCATCAAATCTCCTACTGACCTGTAGACCCTGCATCGAATTGCAAATATAATAAGGGCTTCCGGTATCCAATACCCAAGCAGTAGTATCACAAATAGAAAAGTTGCAAGGTATTATCATATAGTTACCTTACTTCTTCTTCGGCCTGTTTGGGTCCAGGGAGGCAATGTATAGAGGACAGTTCCTCTTCTAGTGCCCCTGCTTCTTGCAAAAGAAGCACTCCGCCTGGCTCTGGTCGGGCTTGCACTTCTTGGTCTGACCCTGTGCAGACGTTCCAGCATGTGACTGCACCTTCTTATTCTTCTTCTTCTTGTTCTTTTTCTCTTTCTTAAAGGGTCGACGACCAGAAGAAGACCCTCCCACAACATTCATCGACTCCTTATGGAGCTGGTGGTCCTTCTCAAAGTTCTGCAGCAACCCCAACAAGCCGTGGTAGTTCACTGCAGGCTTTGTCATTCGAAAATGAGTAAGAAAGAGGAGGAAGGACTTGGGCAAAGAATTAAGGATCGCATCCTTACGGAGCTGCTCATGCAAGGCAAAGCCCAGTTTATTTAGGTGCTCAATCATTTTGATTATGTATAGTACATGATCAGTGACTGAGGCCCCATCCCTCATCCGAGCATTAAAAATGGCACAACTAGTTTTGTACCTTTCAACATCGTCAGACATGCCAAATGAGTCGCTCAATATTTGAAGCATCTCCTGTGGCTGAGCGTTCTCAAACCTGCGGCTGAACTCATCATTCATTGCCGTCAGCATTATGCATCAAACGGTGGCGCGGTCGTTGAGCCACTTTTGATAAGTGTCTCAGACCATCCCTCTAACGTTCGGGGCTGGCTCCTCGGGTGCCGGATCCGTTACTACATAAAGGATCCGCTCATGCTCAAGGATGATTTTTAATTTTTGATACCAGCTATCGAAATTAGGTCCCATGAGCTTGTCATTATCTAATAATGACCGGAACGACAGGGTAGTGGCCATAGTTGCATAAAGGAAAATCAGACCTCTATTAGTATATAAATTATTAATACTAAAGACTTGGACTTTAGTCTAAAGTTTCTCCCAATATTTTTACGAACTGGTAGCCTCAACCTCCAATTCGAAGAATTACTTTAATTCCTTAGTAGGTACTAGAATCCATAGAGACTACACACGAGCCCAACTTTGGTTGGTCAACCCATGTGCATCTATGGGTAGGTATATAACCAGTTGTTTCTCTAAACAACTTCTAGTAATTAATTTTGCCCCAAAACCTAATCAGTAGGCTTTGGCCTCCACTGAAAAGATCTGGTTAGGTCTAACCATTAACATGACTTGATTTGATGAATCGGACTAATAAATGATCAGGCCCGACTTTGGTCGGCCAACCTGACCACCATCAGAAAGACTCAACCAAATTATCATACTATGAATGATAATTCCATTAGTCAATAAGCACCAGGCCTTTGGGCCTCCAATGATTATTAAACTAATGGACTTATTATCACTCACTTAATAGGAGGCTATGACTTAGTTATCATTATAACTTAATCATTTTAGGGACCTAATAATTTTTGAGAATTTCTTAAAGGATAGAAGAGAAAAAATTAACCAACCAATTTTAATCCTCCCACTGACTTCACCAAGTTAGATTAAAAAAGATTTAATTAATGCCGGCATGAGGAGCACCTAAATTAGTCACACTGATTTACCTAATGACATGGGTGAGCCCTAATCATCAAGTGATCTAATCAAAACCTAACTCACCAGGTTGGCTAGATAAGTGAGATCAGTGGTGGAAATATGCCATTAACTCGTCAGAGATTGAATCAATGCGAGTAGCTCCCACTTAAGAACCATTGATCAAACTGTCAAACTTACCTTAGACACCAACCGGTTCATTAGTTTTAATTTGATCAACTTAGTAAATAGGGTTCCACCACGTAGCCATGAATTAAGTCCATCTTGGTCTAGTTAAAGACATGGATCCATTCAACTACAACTATTGGAGTTGAGTCTAGAGTGTCCTTGACCTAATCTAATTCAACTTTTGATTAGATTTGACCAATTACTCTAATTTAGTCTATTTCTTTAAGCTAACCTTAGGTCTAACCCAATTATGGACCTAATCCATCTAACCCATTGACCCACAAGTTTATGCAATTGTCTTAGGTCTTAATTCATAATTCTAGACCAACTTGACAACACTTAATTCTTTTAATTAAGTATTTGGGCTAATGGGTCAGGGTTTTGTATTTCAAAAATAATTTTTAAATTTGTAAGATTTTATTTTCTGTTCACCAAATATGTTGACTCATTTCACAAATAGATCAGCACATTTCATAAATAGCAATCCTATTGCTAATTTCATAACAGAAAATAACTCAATCAAAATAAATCATGAATATTCTTTTAGATCTAATCTAACACATTCATGATAAATTTTATAATTAAACTTTTACAATTAAGTCCTTTCGCTGCTTCATCTGCATGGGAAATAATTGCAGCGGCACCCCTACCATCATAGGAGAACCCCATCGAATGAGAGGAGAGGGCCTTTAAACCCTACTTTTCTCCTATGACCGGACGACCATGGCAACCAACCCAATTAGATTACTTGCTACTTGGATCAAGTATATCTAAATATACCAATTTCAAAATTTAAATTTTAAATTTTAAATTTCAAATTTTAAATTTTAAATTTCAAATTTCAAACAAATTTCAAATTTCAAATTTTAAATTTTTGAATTTCAAATTTTGAATTTTAAATTTTGAATTTTAAATATAAAATTTTAACTAAATTTCAAATTTCAAACTTTGAATTTCAAATTTTTGAATTTTGAATTTTGAATTTCAAATTTCAAAATTCAAAATTCAAATTTTGAATTTTAAATTTTTGAATTTTGAATTTTGAACAACTTTTAAAATTTAAATTTCAAATTTTAAATTTCAAATTTTAAATTTAAATATTTAGATTACAACTTAATCTATGCATACAAATATATATATCATATCTTAGAACCTGCTCTGATACCATTTGAAGAGAAATTTGAGTGTAGGGGTAAAATGGTAATTTTAAAATTTTTTCAAAATCACTATTTTATAGTGAAAATTATTAATTAATCTAATTAATTAATATATATTTACCATACACTAGGATCTAAATGTGATATATAGCATGCATGCATTTAAATTTAAAATTCAAATTTGAATAGTAAATAATTTACTGTTCTGTGTTCAGAACACAATACCTTTATGCGGATAGTCGATCATCGTAATTTGATCACTATCAGGAGGGTCTGATTGTCACAACACAGTCACACAGTATGTCTGGCCTCTGCAGATCATCCACACGAAGCTTCCGATCTGATCGGCTCCTCACGAGTGCTAGCTCGTTGTAGAGCCCTTTCGACGGCCGATGCTGATCGAACTCCTTCGATCGATGTCTGTCGATTCTATGGATACTCTAGATTATCAACAAATATGCTTGAGAGGTAGATGATACTCTCCCTTGAATTTGGTGGGCTCACAACACTCATAGCTCACTAACTCACTTCCTGAACCCCAGGCTGAAACCCTAGGGAACACACTGAGAACCCTGCGCCCACTTTTATTTCTTTTCTTTCTTTTACTCTCGAAAGGTTTTGGACCTTCATCTCATGCACAAGGCTTCCTCACGCTTCAAGCTATCTCTCAAAAATTTTCTACGCATGCCCCACCTTTCTCCTCTTTTTAAAACAATGCAAGACGTGTCTTATCCACGTGAAAGGATAAAGATAAGTGGTTGCATATTTAAATTCAAATCAAATTTGAATTCAAATGCAAACCAACTCATCCCTATCCACTTGGGCATGAGAAGAAAAGGGGCATGGCTTCATTTGTGCATGGAGAGTTTACACGAGAAACTCTTTCTCGTGTAAATAAAGTGGCGCACAAGATAAGAGGGGGTGCATGGAGTTGGTTGGTTGCCCATTCAAATTCAAACTTCATTTGAATTTGAATGGCCAACCAATCATCTTTATCTATCCATTTGGCACAGAAAGGATGGGCGTGGGATGGCTTTTGCATGGGAGAAAATTCACGAGAAGTTCCTTCTCATGAATACAAATGGACGCAGAAGAAGTGAGGTGGCGCAGGGAGTTTGGGTAAAGGTGGTTTCTCATTTTAAACTAACCTAATTGAACCAATTTAATTAAAATAAGCTAGGCCCAATTAGATTAATTTAAACCTAACTTAAGTAGGCTTAATTAGGCTCAATAAAATTCTAATCAAATCAAAAATTGACACAATCCAACCCCTGATCAAATCAGGGACCAAACCATCTCAACGATTAGGTCAACTCTTAACCTAATCGGGTCAAACCCAACTAAATCCAATTCAATTGGACTTGATCTAAAATTTATTACTCAATCAAATTGAGTTAATTAGTGATTAAATCACTAATTAAATCTCTCATAAATACTGAGTCCAAATCCGATGGGCAATTGGATATCAAAGTCCATCGGTATGAAACCTTGATCGAAGAGTCCGAAATTAGTGGGACTCTTGACCCTGGTACCCAAAATGTGTGAGACTTATGATCAGAGAATCCTAATTCTTGATCACAGAGTTTCAGACACGTAGGACTCATAGTCCACAAACATTAAGACTCTTCATCAGCCATCAGATCAGATAGGAACCTCTAATGTGTGTGACCCTGCAGGTTCAAACCTAAGTCGGTAGCACAGGAACCAATTCCTTTACTAATTGAAGTGACCATCTAGCAATGGTACCCGACATCTGGATAGATCGAATAGTCGCAATACTCAGAACCTACGTGAATATGGTTACTGTATAATTCATCCCTTTTTGACCCCTGTGTTTAGGATGACTTAGGATTAAACTGTCAACCCTAATTAGATCATCCGAATCATGCTCAACTCAAATAGTCCTGTGACTCCTCACTAGGACTACCCTGGCCAAGGTTTTGCTAAATTGAAACATGACTGTACACAGCTCCTGAACTGGAGTGGTCAATCCCATCTTGACACACGCACCAACAAGTCAAGTACTTGACTACACCCAGCAGCCATCCATTACTGAATTAGAAATTCAGGTAGTCCAGTGCCTAAGTACAGTGAGTTGCTTGTAAGTCACTGTGGCGGTCTCAGGTCGGAGGGATATTTATACCCATATTCTATCAGAGCAAATCTTGACAGCAAAAATAGCTCCAGAGTTAGTCACGTTCAGTGTAGATATACCCTTACATCTCATCTATATGCCATACCAGTATCTCCACACTCTTTGGTTAAGTGGACAACCAACCCATATGGCACACAATGACCTATGCTTGATAAACGTTGTTGTCCTTGGTAACAACGTATTATTTGGTCGCGAACAGGTTTAAGGACTAAACGACAAATCCTCCTTTGTCGAGTCTAAATAGTCCTAAGGACTTCATCACAACACAGGAGTTCATTAGAAGATGAAACAATTTATGATGAAAATACCAAAATAACTTTTATTTATTTATAAGTTATATACTAATACAAAAGGAGCACAACCGTCAACAGGCTGACGATTGACTTTGGGACACTTTTTCCAACACCTAAGACTCAAGGGATCAAGGCTAAGGCCAAGGTCCAAAGTCCATGAGATGGTCATGGGGTTTCTAGGGCTAGTTTGGGCCCTAGGATGAAAGACTGTCAGCCTTTCGGATCTTGAGGTTTAAAAATTTTGAGTCTTGAGGGGCTAACTTATATTTGGACTAGGATTGAGTTCAAGATTATGAAATTGAGTTGATTCATGGGTGTACATAGGCTTGGGTGAGTGCAATCTTATATTGAGTTAGCCAGGGGAGTTTTTGGATTGGATCATATTGACCCTGTATATAAACATACATTGTATCTGAC
Source organism: Elaeis guineensis (assembly GCF_000442705.2). Lineage (NCBI taxonomy): Eukaryota > Viridiplantae > Streptophyta > Magnoliopsida > Arecales > Arecaceae > Elaeis > Elaeis guineensis. The sequence continues at coordinate 58,355,453 of NC_026005.2, read as the reverse complement.
TTGATGAATCGAAAGAAGTACAAAATTATTTTTTCTCTAACTTTCTCTCTCTTCCTTCCTCTCTCTCTCTGGTCTTCTCTATGTCCTAGAAGCAAGAAACCTAGGGTTTCTTGGCCAACCCCCCAAAAAGGAAAGAAAGGAGGCGCTAGAAACTAGTGCCCCCCCTTGTGTATGCTTCCTATTTGTGTGCCCCCTCTTAGCCATCCAAGAAGAGTTTCAAATTCCATATTTTATTTTTTAAAGTCTTCATCAAGTGTACTTTTAGGTCCCAAAAGATGGATTTCAGATTCGGTGGAGAAGGGGTTCAAATCGCAGGAAGAAATCCTGCCGATAGGATTTACAAGGCTGCTGAAATCCTGAAGGCTGTTTTTATTTTGCTTGCTTGTTGGCCTTCAAGGACCTCCATGACCAGATCCTTGCTGTTTCTTAATGTCCACAACCTAGGGAAGCTGCTCCAACAAAAATTACAAGAATTGTTGGACAAGAGGTTTATTAAGCCAAGCATTTCATCTTGGGGAGCCCCAGTATTATTTGTTAAAGAGAAGGATTGCATCATGAGATTGTACATTGATTATCGATAGCTTAATAAGCTAACTATCAGAAACAATTATCCACTACCATGCATTGATGATTTATTTGATCAACTCCTTGGAGCTAAGGTATTTTCTGAAGGAAAAATGGGTAGTTCAAAGCATATAATTTTAAATTTTTACAGCAGAAAAATAAAAGATTAAACACTTTAATCTTCTAAACATACTTTAGATCAGATCTAAATTATTGTAAAGAATTTATGACATAAAAAATTTATATATAAAAATTGATATAAAATAAAAAACTACATCGATCACATCGATGCCCTAAATCTGATCTAACCTTTAGATAACATCGATTGAGTTCAGAACTCATCACTTTTTCATAGATTGATGATCTCCACTGATGGTAGGTGTGGTATGAAACTCTCACTGATGCCAAGCAGCTACACAGGTTGTCCGACCTCTATAGATCGTTCATTCGAAGCCCTGATCGAATCTTCCTTTGTCGGAGTGCTAGCTCGCGTCGAAGGCTCTAGATGGCTAATCCAAGCTTTTTTCTTTGGATCTCTTAGACTCTTCTGGATTAGAAGATGAAGCTTTACAAGGAGGTGGTGGTGTGGAAGATTGAACAATACTCACTCTTACATTTTTCTTCTCACAAAATCTAAAGTTGAAACCCTAGACCCTACACCTCACGCTCGAGGGGAAGAACACTTTGTTTCTCATGCACGGAAGCCCAACCCACTCTCAACTTTTCACAACCCAACTCTCAGGTTTTTCATGCCAAAAATCACTTCTAATCTCACATAAAACTGATCCTTTCTTAAGGGTGGCATCTCATGGAAGATAAGGATAAGAAAGAGGTAGTTTCAGTTTAATTTCAAATATTGATTGATCTTTATCACCAATTCAAATTAAATTTGAATTAAATTTTGAATCAAACTTTATCCTTATCTTATAAACTCAGAGAGGGGTTGACCAACATCAAAATGATATAAAAAATCTTATGTAAAAATACTTTATACGTGGAGAAAGGTGATGGCATGAAGAGAAGAGTCTAATTCAATTTGGACTCTAAATTTTCATTCAAATTCAAACCTATTTGAACTCAAATTTAAACCAACTAATTTCTAATTCAAAAAAAATTAGATATAAATATAGAAAAGCTTTTGAGCATAAAAAAATTCATAAAAAAAAATTTCTCGCATGAAGAATAAGAGGGCACAGAGAAAGGAGACGCAAGGGATTTGAATTCGAATTATTTTCTCATCTAATTAGATTCTTAACCCAACCAAAATAGGTTAGACCTAATTGGACCACTAAACCTAATTTAATTTGATAGTAAATAGCTTCAATTAAATTTTAATCAAATCATAAATTAATCAAGCTCAAGTCTTGATCAAATCAGGAATCAAACACCCTTAGCGATTAGGTCATCTCATAATCTAATCGGATCAAACCAAATTGAATCCAATTCAATTAGAATTGATCCAAACCTCAATGCTCAATCAAATTGAGCTAATTAGCAATTAATTATTAATCAATCCTCTTAATATTCATCAATAATTAGTAAATTAAATTTTTACAAGTTTTGCACAGGGTTAATCATTAATCGAATTGACTGTTTTATCCTAGAATGATTCTTAATCGTCGATCAACCATATGATCAGTCAGAAACTTCTTTTGAGTATGACCTCATAGGTTCGAATTTAAGTTGGTAGTATAGAAATAATCTTCCTATACTAATCAAAGTAACCATCTAGCAATGATACCTGACGTCTAGATAGGTCGAAAGATTGCGAAGCATCATTCAAGAACCTATTGACATATGCTTATCGTATAGTTCATCCCTTTGATTCAAATGTTCAAGGAGACCTAGGATTTAACTATCAATCTTAATATGGTCATTCATATTGTATTTCAATTTTCAAAATCCATCGCATGGATTATCCTAGTCGAGATTTTACTGAATTGAAACACACTGATACATTAACTCTTACTTATTCAGAGGGGTCAATTCTATCTTGACTCACACACTGACTTCTCAAGTATTTGACTGTGCCCAAAAATTTTTTATTACTGAATTAAAAATTCAGATAGTCTGGCACCAAAGCACAGTGAGTTATTTGCAAGTCATCGTGGTGATTTCAGATTGGAGGGACACTTATACCTATATCCATTGTAAGCTACTCTTGATAGCAAAATACTCAGTAGTTGGTTACGTTCAGTGAGATATACTTCTATATCTCACTTACATGCCATGTCAGTATCTCCACACTCTTTGATTAAGAGGATAACCAACGGACATGGCACACAATGACCTATACTTAATATAGCTATCCTCCTAATAATAGTATATCATTTGGTCATGAATCTAAGGTTTAAGGACTAAACGATATATCCTCCTATATTGAATCAATAATCCTAAAGATTTCATCACATAACAAAAGTTCAAAATAAGATGTACACAGTGATAAAAAAATTAAATAATATTTATTAATTTAATAATTTATATACAATTACAATAATAAACTCAATCATCAATAGACTGATGATTGGCTTAGAGACTCAATTTTCAACAACTCCCACTTGGACTAAAGCCAATTGGTATAGTATCGTATATCTATCTTTGATTTATAGTCTTCAAACTCTTTGACACCGAGGGCTTTAATAAATGGGTCGGTCATATTTTTTTTTCCATCGATCTTTTGAAGCTTGATGTCACTTCGATTCATGATCTCTTAGACCAAGTGGTAGCGATGCAGAATGTACTTGGTCTACTGATATGACTTCAGTTCCTTCACTTGAACAATGATGCCAGTACTATCATAGTACAACAAGATAGGACCATCAAGGGAGGGTGCCACTTCAAGCTCGTTGATGAATTTTTATAACCACACAGCTTCTTTCACAGCATCGGATGCCGCGATATATTTTACCTCGCAAGTAGAGTCAGCCATAGTGTGCTGCTTGGAACTCTTCTAGCAGATTACTCTATCATTTAGGATATAAATATATCTCAACATGCTCTTGCTGTCATCATGATCCAACTAAAAATGAAGTCTGTAAATCTCATAAATTTTAAGTCGAATTCTCCATAGATAAGCCATTGATCCTTAGTATTTCTCAAATACTTAAGGATGGTCTTTATGACTTTTCAGTGGTTCTCACCTGGATCGGACTGGTATCTACTCACTAATCCTAGTGAGTATACTACATTTGATCGTGTATATATCATGACGTACATAATAGATTTCACTGTTGAAGCATATAAAATTCTACTCATACGCTCTCTCTCTTGAGGAGTTGTCAGACAATCACTCTTTGAGAGAGAAATTTCTTGACCCATCGGAAGTATCCTGTCTTGAAATTTTCATGCTGAATCTTTTCAGAACAGTATCAATGTACGTCGACTGAGATAATCTAAGCAACTTTTTAGATCTATCTCTGTAGATCTTTATCCCAAGGATGAAGGATGCTTCTCTCAAATTCTTCATGGAGAATTATGATGACAACCAAACTTTTATTCTCTATAATGCAGGGATGTCATTTCCGATTAAGAAAATATCATCCACATACAAAATAAAAAATACTATCACAGAATTATTAACCCATTGGTATATGCAAGATTTTTCTCCATTCTTAAAGAAGCCATACGTTCTGATCACTTTATCAAAATACATGTTTCAACTCCGAGATGCCTGCTTAAGTCCATAAATAGACCTCTAAAGCTTGCACACCTTAGACTCATTTGTGAATTTGAAATCTTTAGGTTGTATCATATACACCTCTTCTTCCAGCTCTCTATTTAAGAAAGCTATTTTCATATCCATTTGTCAGATTTCATAGTCCAGATGTACTGCTATCACAAGTATGATCCGAATGGACTTGAGCATTGCCATAAGAGAAAACATCTCATCATAATCAATACCATAATGCTGATGGTAATCCTTGACAATTAGACGGGCTTTATAGGTCTCCATCTTTTCATCTGTGCCCCTCTTTCTTTTAAAGATCCACTACACCATATGGGTTTTACTCCTTCAGGTTGGTCAACCAATATCTATACATTATTGACCTTCATGAACTCTATTTTGGATTTTATGACTTTTAGTCACTTATCAAAGTCAGACCTCTGCATCGCATCTATAGTGGTGATCGGATCCTCTTTGTTCTCATCGAGTTCAAACAGATCACCATTCTGGATCAAGAAATCATAGTATCTATCCGATTGATGCGGTATTCTATCGGATCTCCTTAAAGATATTTCTACAATAGGTTTTGGATTTGATCTAATCAAGTCCAACTCTATGGGTTTACTAGATTGTGTTAATTTTTCTATCGATCAAACTTTATCAAGTTTAATCTTTGAGGCATTAGTTTCTTTCTCAAGAAACTTCTTTTCTAGAAAGATTACCCTATTGCTGACGAACACCTTCTGTTTGTCAGCAAGGTAGAAGTAATATCCCTTGATCTCTTTTGGGTACTCTATAAATAGACACTTGTCAGACCTAGATTCAAGCTTGTCAGTTTTTAAATGTTTGACATAAGTCGGACATCCCTAAACCCTAAGGTAAGAGAGTGCTGGTTTACATCCTATCCACATCTCATGTGGTGTTTTACTTACGGACTTACTTAAAATTTTATTTAAAATATAATAAGCTAACTTGAGTGCATATCTCCAAAAAGAGATCGACAGACTTGCAAAGGCCATCATGGATCGAACCATGTTTAACATGGTTTGATTCCTTCTTTCTAATACACCATTATACTGTGGTGTTTCAAGAGGGATCCATTATGAGAGAATCTCATTCTCTTCTAAGTATGTCAGAAACTCACTGGAGAGGTATTCTCCTCTTCGATTGGACTGAAGAGTTTTAATACTCTTTCTAGTTTATTTTCTTACTTTATAATGGAATCATTTGAACATTTCAAACGATTCTGACTTATATGTCGTTAAGTAGATGTGCCCATACCTCGATAGGTCATCTATAAATATAATAAAATAATAATTTCTATCTCTGGTATTGGTGTTCATTAGTCCACATACATCAGTATGTATCCGACCTAGAACTTCACTGGCTTGCTCATCTTTTCTAGTAAAAGATGACTTGATCATTTTTTCAAGAAGACAGAACTCACAGGTTGGAAGTGCTTCACAATCACTGACTTCAAAGATTTTCTCTTGTATCAATTTATTTATTCTATTCTTATTAACATAACCTAACCTACAGTGCCAAAGATAGATATCAAAGACATCACTAATTCTAGAGCATTTGCTGGATGCGTACATTACATTAACAGATTGTGACAATATGTAAATATCATTATTCAGCTGTCCATTCATCACATTAACATCATTCATAATGATATTAAAATTATTTTTTTTATTAAAATTTTATAATCGTACATGGCCTAGAGGCCTACAGAAATAATGTTCAATAAAAAGAAAGAACAAAAGTGATATTCATTAAGAACAATTACATTGGACTTAAATACAAGCTTAATAGTCCCTAACGTTAGAATTAAAATTGGTCTTCCATCTCTAACACTAAAGAATCTTTTATCATCTTCAAATCTTCTACTAACCTACAGACCCTACAATGAATTGCAAATATTAAAAGGGCTTTCAATATCTAATACCCGGATAGTAGAATCATAAATTAAGAAATTACAAAGTGTTATCATATAATTACCTTATCCAGCAATAACTTGATTTTTTCTCGATCTGTTCGGATTCAAAAAAGCAATGTTCTGAGGATAATTTCTCTTCCAGTGCCTTTGCTTCTTACAATAGAAGCATTCTACCTGACTCTGATTGAACTTAGATTTCTTAGTCGGACTGGGCTTGGGTGCCCCAGCACTTTGCACCATTTTCTTATTCTTCTTATTCTTTTTCTCTTTCTTAAAGGGTCGACGTCCAGAAGAAGACCCTCCTACAATATTCACTGACTCCTTATGGAGTTGGTGATCCTTCTCATAGTTTTGCAGCAATCCCAGCAAATCGTGGTAGTTGATCGCAGGCTTTGTCATTCGAAAATGAGTAAGGAAAGGAAGATAGGATTTGGACAGAGAGTTTAGATTGGCATCTTTCCCTAGCTACTTATGCAGAGAAAAGTCGAGCTTGCTTAAGTGCTTAATCATCTCGATTATGTACAATACATGATCGGTGACTGACGCTCCTTCTCTCATTCGAGTGTTGAAGATGGCACAACTAGTTTTATGTCTGTCAACATCGTCGGATGTACCAAAGGACTCATTCAATATTTACAACATGTCTTATGACTGAGCATTCTCAAAACAATGGTTGAACTCATCATTCATTGCCGCCAGCATAGCACTACAAATCGTAGTTCGATCGTTGAGCTACTTCTGATAAGTGTCTTGTTGGAAAGTATAGACGATTTTATGTATGTATTTTGAAAATTTTTCAAATAAATTATAGTAAAAGATAATTAGATTAATCAACTTAATCTACTCTAAGATCTATGACATGATATGTTGCATATAAAATCTAAAAAATACTAAAGATAAAATCAACATGTATGCATATGAGCAAGAGATCACATCTATTTCTAATCTAAGTTCAGAACTCAATACCTGAGCATGGATTGATGATCACCATTGTTGAGAGATATGGTAGAAAGAATCCTTACTAGTTGCTCACAATCACACATACATCCAGTCTCTATGAAAAATCTACTCAAAGCCCCGATCTAATCGATCTTCTCGGGAGTGCTAGCTCGCGTGAAGACCTTCTTCTTTGGCTGATCTGGATCCTTTCTTCAAATCTCTAAAATCTTTTCAGAGGTTGAAGATGATCATCTAGTAGAGATGAGGATATAGAAAAAGAAAAGAGAAGAAATAATTTTCTCTCATATTTGTTTCTCTTCCCAAATCCTGAGGACCAAAAACTTAGAATTCAGATTTTTACGCACATGCCAAGAGAAGAAGACTCTCCTCTTCTTTCATGCCATGAAACCACACCCAAGATGCCTCTTAATGTGAAAGTATCTCTCTCAGGTCTTTAACACACACAAGAATGAAATAAAACTCTTTTTATTTCAACATGTAAGGAGGTGGGATGAAGAGTCCTAGAGATCATGGACTCTTGATGTGTTAACGCCCCTACTCAAATATTTATACCAAAACATATCAAAATAATATGATAAATATTTTTTTATATTTTTTTATGGTAACTTAGTTCTCTAGATAATTTCTCACAAAATATCTCCTCAAAATATTACACATATAAGGAGAAAAAAATAAGTTGGCATGGAGAGGTTGATTTGGATAAGAATAGATTCTCTTGATAAGAAATATTTTGAAATCTAATTTTAAAACCTTTCTTTTATCAAAATCAAATTAGATTTGGATGTGAGATAGAGAGGGAGAAGAACTCCTTGGTGTGAAAAAATCTCATACAAAAACTATTTGTGCATGGAGATAGATGGCATGCAAAGTGGGTTGGCATAAGGGAGAAGAGTCCTATTCCAATAAGGACTCTTAATTTTCTTATTTGAATCTAAACTAAATCATATCTGGTTTATCCCAAATAAAATATCTAAAATCCAATCTAATTAGGTTCATAAATTTTAAATCAAATTTTAATCAAATTAAGAATTGATTGAACCAAAGTCCTGATCAAATCAGGGATAATTATTCTTTAGCGATTAGGTCATCTCATAACCTAATCGGGTCAAACCTAATTGAATTTAATTATATTAGATTTTATTTAATCTTCTTTACTCAATTAAATTGAACTAATTAATAATTTAATTACTAATTAATTTTTTATTAATTCACTAACACTTGATGAATTAATTTATTATAACTTTTGCATAAGGTTAATCATCAATCGAATTAACGATTAAGCCCTTGAATGATTCTCAATCATTGATCCGTCATATGATTAGTTAGAAACTTCTTTTGAGTGTGACCCCATAGATTCGAACCTAAGTCGGTAGCACAGGAATAACTTTCTAAACCAATCGATGTTACCATCTAGCAATGGTGACCCAACGTTCAGATAGATCGAATGAATGTGAAGCAACATTCAAGAACCTATTGGCATATGGTTACTGTATAATTCATCCCCTAAACCCCAATGCTCGAGGATGACCTAGATTTTAACTGTCAATCCTAGATAAGTCATCCATATTGTATTCCAATCTTTGTCAAATTCATTTCATAGATTACCTGAGCTCAGATTTTGCTAAATTGAAATACATTGATACATTAACTTCTACTAATTCGAAGGGGTCAATTCCATATTTACTTACACACCGACTTGACAAATACTTGACTGCACCTAAAAATCTTCCATCACTAAATTATAAATTTATTCAGTCTGACACTAAAGTACAGTGAATTGCTTGCAAGTTACCGTGGTGATGTCAGATCGAAGAAACACTTATATCCATACCCTTCGCGAGCTACCCTTGACAGTGGAGTGCTCCGCAGTTGGTCACGTCAGTGATTATGTACTCCTACATCTCACTTGCATGCCATATTAGTATTTTCACACCATTTGATTATGAAGACAACTAACGTATATGGCACATAATAACCTACACTTGATATTGCTATCATCCTAGTAATAGCATATCCTTTGGTTGTAAAATAATTTAAGGACTACGATAAATCTTCTTTTATCGATCAAAGTAGTCCTAAAGATTTCATCATTATATAGAAGTTTGTTAGAAGATATAATCTTGTGATGAAAAAGATTAAATAACTTTGATTATTTATTAATTCATATATACTTATAATTAGCACAATCGTCAAACGATTGACTTTAGGACATATTTCTCAATAACTCCCACTTGGACTAAAGCCAATCAGTATAGTATCATATATCCATCTTTGATTTATCATCTTATAACTCCTAGATATCGAGGCTTTAGTAAATGGGTTGGTCACATTTTTCTTTCCATCGATTTTCTAAAGTTCGACGTCATCTTAACAGATTTTTCGAATAAGGTGATAGTGATACAAAATGCCTGGTAAGCTAATGAAACTTTGGCTCCTTGACATAAGCTATGGCTTCGGTGCTATACAATATAGCAGGACCATCATTGGAGGGTGCCACTCCTAGCTTGTCAGTAAACCTGTACAATCCATAGCTTCTTTTCAAACATCGAATGCTGCAATGCATTCTGCCTTGCAATTTGAATTTGGCTATATGACTCTGCTTAGAATCTTTCCAACAGATTGCTCTATTATTTAGAGTAAGGATGTACTCCGACACATTCTTGCTATTATTATATCCAATTGAAAACTGAAGTCATGCTATATAAATTTTAAGTTAGATTCTCCATAATCGAACCATCGATCCTTAGTATTTTTCAAATACTTAAGGAAGATCTTCTAGTGATTCTCATCTAGATCTTGTAGATATCCACTCACTATCCTAGTGAGTATACCATATCTGATCTCATACATAGTATACATGATAGAATAAATTCTACTAAAAAATACTCTATGTACGTTGGATTGGGATAACCTAAGTAGCCTCTTAGATCTATCTCTATAGATCTTCATCCCTAAGATGAGGGACACTTTTCCCAATATCCTTTATGGAGAATAATAATAACAGCTAACCCTTTATTCTCTATAATATAAGGAATGTAATTCTTGATTAAAAAAATTTTATTCATAAACAAAACAAGAAATATACTCACAGAACTATTAACCCATTTGTATTTGTAGGATTTTTCTTCATTCTCAACGAAGCCATACATTTTGATCACTTATCAAAATATATATTTCAACTCTGAAATATTTAGCATTGCCATAAGAGAAAATATCTCGTTATGGTCAATACCATAATATTGACAATATCCTTAGGCAACTAGACATGCTTTGTAGGTCTCCAACTTCTCGTCTGTACTTTCTGATCCTATTGAAGATCCACTTACACCATATGGATTTTACTCCATCAAGTGGATCAACGAGTGTCCATACACCATTGATCTTCATGGACTCAATTTCAAACGTTATGGCTCCAAGCCACTAATCAGAGTCAGACCTCTGCATAGCATCTAAGTAGGTGATCAGATCCTTGTTGTTCTCATCAAGTTCAATAGAATCACATTCCGAAACTAGAAATCGAAGTATCTATCCGATGGATGTGATACTTTACCGAATCTCCTTAATGGTGCCTGTTGGGTATAAAATACCCACAGCCGAAGTCCTCAGCAGAATCTGCTCAAGTAGACTCCACCCGGACTCCTACGGGAGCCGGGCTCCGTCCTCAACATCAGCTACCGGTAAGCCTTGTCCGGACTCCTACGGGAGCCAAATTTTGCCTTTAACTTTAATTGCAGGAAGACTCCGCCCGGACTCCTACGGGAGCCGGGCTTCGTCCTCGACTCCAACGGCTGCAGACGGACTTCGTCCGGACTCCCACGGGAGCCAGACTCCACCAGCAACTTCAACCGCAAGTAGACTCCGCCCGGACTCCTACGGGAGCTGGGCTCCGTCCTCAACATCAGCTGTCGGTAAGCCTTGTCCGGACTCCTACGGGAGCCGGATTTTGCCTTTAACTTTAATTGCAGGAAGACTCCGCCCGGACTCCTACGGGAGCCGGGCTTGGTCCTCGACTCCAACGGCTGCAGACAGACTTCGTCCGGACTCCCACGGGAGCCAGACTCCACCAGCAACTTCAATCGCAAGTAGACTCCGCCCGGACTCCTACGGGAGCCGGGCTCCGTCCTCAACATCAGCTGCCGGTAAGCCTTGTCCGGACTCCTACGGGAGCCGGATTTCGCCTTTAACTTTAATTGCAGGAAGACTCCGCCCGGACTCCTACGGGAGCCGGGCTTCGTCCTCGACTCCAACGGCTGCAGACGGACTTCGTCTGGACTCCCACGGGAGCCGGACTCCGCCAGCAACTTCAATCGCAAGTAGACTCCGCCCGGACTCCTACGGGAGCTGGGCTCCATCCTCAACATCAGCTGCCGGTAAGCCTTGTCCGGACTCCTACGGGAGCCGGATTTCGTCTTTAACTTTAATTGCAAGAAGACTCCGCTCGGACTCCTACGGGAGTCGGGCTTCGTCCTCGACTCCAACGGCTGCAGACAGACTTCGTCCGGACTCCCACGGGAGCCGGACTCCGCCAGCAACTTCAACCGCAAGTAGACTCCGCCCGGACTCCTACGAGAGCCGGGCTCCATCCTCAACATCAGCTGCCGGTAAGCCTTGTTCGGACTCCTATGGGAGCCGGATTTCACCTTTAACTTTAATTACAGGAAGACTCCGCCCGGACTCCTACGGGAGCCGGGCTTCGTCCTCGACTCCAACGGCTGCAGACGGACTTCGTCCGGACTCCCACGGGAGCCGGACTCTGCCAGCAACTTAAACTGCAAGTAGACTCCGCCCGGACTCCTACGGGGAGCCGGGCTCCGTCCTCAACATCAGCTGCCGGTAAGCCTTGTCTGAACTCCTACAGGAGTCGGATTTCGCCTTTAACTTTAATTGTAAGAAGACTCCGCCCGGACTCCTACGGGAGTCGGGCTTCATCCTTGACTCCAATGGCTGTAGACAGACTTCGTCCGGACTCCCACGGGAGCCAGACTCTGCCAGCAACTTCAACCGCAAGTAGACTCCGCCAGGACTCCTACGGGAGTCGGGCTCCGCCCTCAACATCAGCTGCCGATAAGCTTTGTCCGGACTCCTACAGGAGCCGGACTTCGCCTTTAACTTTAATTGCAGGAAGACTCCACCCGGACTCCTATGAGAGCCGGGCTTCATCCTCGACTCCAACGGCTGCAGACAGACTTCGTCCGGACTCCTACGGGAGCCGGACTCCGCCAACAACTTCAACTGCAGGTAGACCTCGCCCAAACTCCTACGGATACCGGACCTCACTACCGACTCCAACCGAACTTCGGCCGACAAGTCTGGACCCCCTTGCAGGCCACAGTAACGGCCACGATTCTGTCCCACTCCCTGCGACGGGCCCTACGCGGCTCCATTACTCCCTGGCAGGCCACAGTAACGGACAACACTGCTCCACTCCCTGCGGCGGACCCTACGCAACTCCATTACTCCCTGACAGGCCGTATTAACGGCCATAATTCTGCTCCACTCCCTACGGTGGATCCTGTGCGATCCCACCACTCCATGACGAGTCACGACAGCGAACGTCGCTCCACTCCCCGTAACTGACTCCACGTGGCACACCCCGGTGTTAGCCACGGGTCCACTCCACTACTCTTCGTAGCAAACTCCGTCTGACCTTGGGCAGCTCACTGCCAGACGGTTACGGATGTCGCTATCAGACTACTGCCCCCTCCGCCTATAAAAGGGGACCCCAGATACGTTATTCTATAAGCTTTCATCTTTCATCTAAAAACTCTGCTAAATTCTCCATTCGAGCACTCCATTCTTGTTGAGGCAGAGAACTGACTTGAGCATCGGAGGGTCTTGCCGGAGCAACCCCACCTCCAGTTTAGACTTCCTTTGCAGGTCCCGACGGCGACCGTGACTTCCCCGACTCCAGCTTCTCCGGCGCAAGTAGATTTTTGCACCAACAGTGCCTTTACAATGGATTTTGAATTTGATCTAATCAAATCTGATTCTATGGGTTCACTAGATTGTGTTGGTTCTTCTATCTATTGAGCTTCATAAGTTTTACATTAAAAGCATCAGTTCCTTCACCAAGGTACTCCTTTTTTGAAAGAAATGCTGAATAACTTTTGTTCTTTAGCATGGTAGAAGTTATATCCCCTAAATTCTTTGGGGTTATCCTACAAAACAATACATATAAGATCAGGATCCAAGCTAATCAGTCTGCAAATGCTCGACATAAAACAAACACTCCCAAATCCTAAGATAAGAAAGTATCGATTTATGCCTAGTTCATATCTCATATGGAGTCTTTAGAACTGATTCATTCAGAATCCAGCTTAGAACATAACAAGTAGTCTCAAGAGCATAACCCTAAAAAGAGACTGGCAGACTAGTAAACCCCATCATTGATCGAACTATGTCTAACAAAATTGATTCCAATAAGAGAGAATCCTATTGTCTTCTAGATATGTCAAAAATCTCACCGAAAAGGCATCTCCTCTTTGGTCTGATCGAAGAGTTTTAATGCTCTTTCTAGTTTGTTTCTCTACCTTAGTATGAAATTATTGAAACACTTCAAATAATCTAAATTTATGGTAAATATGTTCGTAGATCCAATACATCAGTATATATCAGACTCAGAATATCATTGGCTCGTTCACCTTTTCCAATAAAAGGTGACTTGATCATCTTACTAAGGAGATAGATTGATAGGTTGACAATAATTCATAATCATTGACTTCAAAAATTATCCTGTAGAACTTATTCTTGCTTAATGATTGAGCCTAAACTGCCAAAGGTAGGCTTCTAGGACATAATCTACTTTAGAAGTTTGATTGTTGTGTACTATACGCTAACAGGCCGTGATTATTTATAAATACCATTTCTCAGTTGTCCACATAATTTTGACATCATTCATAATGATATCACAAAAATCATTAGACAATAGTGACAATCACTAAAATGATATTGATATAATTGACATTGAGCTCGATGATTCTTAAAATTAGGATTGAAATATAACTTCCATCTCCAATGTTCAGGAACCTCTTACTATTTTCAATCTTTCTACTAATCTGAAGTTATTGCAATAATTTGTATGGACTTTCGATATCCAATACTAAGATAGCAGTGTTATAGATAGAGAAATCACAAGGTCTTATCATATAAGTACCTTGTCTAGCAATCCTTTGCTGATTTCTCTTTCTTAGCCTGTTCGGATCAAGGGACTCTACCAGACTAGGTCAATCTTAGACTCCTTTATCAGTTCGTACTCATTAGCCCAAGCATAACTCTTTTGCACCTTCTTTTTCTTTTCTATCTCAAAGAATTATTGCCCCACTGAAGACACATCTTTAGAGGTGCAAAAAGAACTCCTTCAATATTTGAAGGATTTTCTCCCACTGAGCATCAATGAATTTACAACTAAAATCATGTTCTTTGCTACTTTCAAAATACAACACATGATAATACAATCATTTGGCCACTTTTGATAAATGTCTTTGATCGCATCATATGTGTTGGACATGGAAACTTCAGGTGCTGGATCCATAATCATATGTAAGATCCATTCATACTCTAGAATTATTTACAACTTTTGATACTATCTATCGAAGTTGAGTCCTATAAATAAGTCACTATCAAATAGTGAATGGAGCCACAGATATCTAGTCATAACTGAAAGAAAAACACAAGACCTATATGTTTATGAATTGATTAAGCCTAAAGATTTAGACTTTAGTCTATAGATTTTTCTACTATTTTAGTCGAATTGGTAGCTTCTACCTCCAATCCAAAAAATTATCTTAATTTTTTAGTGGGTACTAGAATTCACACAGACTGTATATAGGCTCGAAGATGGCTCGATCAAGCCATATGTATCTATGGATAGGTTCTCAACTAATTATTTCTCTAAATAATTTTTAGTAACTAATTTTATTTCAGATTTTATTTCAGTAGGTGATGGGCCTCTACTGAAAGTTTTGATTAGGTCAAACCATTAACATGAACCTACTCAGTATTTCTAACTAATGAATGATCAGACCCGAGAATGGCTCAATCAATCCAACCATCATCAGATAGTATAATAGAGTCATCATATGATAAATAATAATTCCATCATTCAGAGAGAACACCAGATGGATGGCGTCGGTAATGTCAATAAAAAATAATGGATTCATTACCATTCACCTTAATAGGAGGCTATGATCTAGTTATCCCCATAACTAGCTTATTTTATGGACCTAATAATTCAGAAGATTTAAGAATCAATTTAAAGAAGAGATGAGAAGAGATCAACCAGCAAACTATAATTCTCT
The DNA here is from genome assembly GCF_000442705.2 of Elaeis guineensis. Taxonomy (NCBI): domain Eukaryota; kingdom Viridiplantae; phylum Streptophyta; class Magnoliopsida; order Arecales; family Arecaceae; genus Elaeis; species Elaeis guineensis. The sequence goes on along the minus strand of NC_026005.2, from coordinate 58,340,029 downwards.
CACTGACTTCATTAAGTCATTGAATTGGATTAAGGTCATGCTGGTTGAAATGGCACCTAGATCAATCATACTGATCAACCATAATAACATGGGTCAACTCGAATCACTTAACTATCTAATCAAGATATAATCTACCAAATTAGTCAGGTAAGTGAGACCGATGGGAGGATCTGCTAAGCTTACCTTAGACACCATCGAAATAGCCAGGTAAGCTACTCCTAATTAAAAATTATCGATCAAAATACCAAACTTACCTTAGACACCAATTGGTTAATTAGTTTTAATTTGACCAACCTAATGATTCAGGTTCAACCATTGAGCTATAATCAAGGTCCATTTGGTCTAATCAAAGACATGGACTTGACCATCTACAACTATTGTATTAGAGAAACTCTGATTAATCTAATTTAATATTTGATTAGACTTAATCGATTTCTCTACATGGTCAATTAATTTTTTGATTCTAACCTTAGATCTAACCCAATTAAAAGGACCTGATTTGAGCTAACCCATGCCCTCATATTTTATGCAATGTCATTAGATCTTTAATTCACAATTCTAGATCTAATTGATTTTACACTTAATTCTCAATTAAGTTTTAGCATTAATATGGGTTTAGATTTAGGTTTGAAATAATTTCAATCTTTTTATTTTGTAAATAATTTATAATAAATATTATATAAAAATTTTTTATTTTGAAATTGGATTGACTCAATCAATATTGAGCTGGCTACACAAGGAGACTGGGTCAACTCAGTTTAAAATTGGATCGACTCAGTGATTGTGTGAGCACATTTCAGATTTAAAAAATCTTGCATAATCCTAAAATAAAATCAATCATAAATACCTTTTAGATCATATCTAAAAATTTTTATGATTCGAAAATTTATTTTCTCATGATTAAAATAATTTTAATCCTATAGATTAGATGTTTTACATTTCATACAACTTTGTATCATATATAACAAACCTAAGATTTCAAGACCTAGAGTTTTGCAGAAAAATAAGTTCTTTCTTTCACGTTCTTCTTCATAGGATCTTATCACATGGCACCCCTACACGCCATAAGAGTACCCCATCAATAGAAAGAGTAGACCTTTAAACCCTTCTTGCTCCTATGATCGGATAGCCTGGAAATCAATCCAATCCAAGTACTTGCTAATTGGATCATCTAATCTAATCATATATTACATATGCATGAATTTAGATCTAATCTAAATTATATCAGATATGATTATAATTTTAGATCATATCTAAATCAGATCATAAACATCACATGCATGATATAAAATCAGATTTTATCAAGGATCGACACAAACTAGGATAACCTTTTCACTGTAAGGGGTAAATCCTACAGCAGGACAATCTTATGTCAGTTTGTGCGATCAATCATTAATTAAATTTAGATCAAAATATCACATATCAAATCTAAATAAAATTAAAATTTAGATTTAATATGCACATAAATCATATCATAACGATCCTAGGCTCTGATACCACTATTGAAAAATGTAGACAATTTTATACATGTATTTTGAATTTTTTTTTGAATAAATTACAGTGAAAGATAATTAGATTAATCAAATTAATCTAACATACACATAACCTAATCATCAAATCAACCTACTCTAGATTCTATGACATGATATGTTGCATATAAAATCTGAAAAATACTAAAGATAAAATCAACATACATGCATGTTAGTAGTAAATCACATCTACTTCTAATCTGAATTCAGAACTCGATATCTGAGCGTGGATCGACGATCACCACTATTAAAAGATATGATAGAGACGATCCTTACTACTTGCTCATAGCTATGCATGGGTCTGGTCTTTATAAAAGATCTACACAAAGTTTCGATCTGATCGATCTGTTGGAAAATGTGTCCCAAAAAGCCAATCGTCAAGCTGTTGACGGTTGAGCAACCAAGTATTGTAATTGATTTGTTAATAAATAAAATATATTTGGCATCTTCATCATAAACTTTCATCTTCTAATGAACTCCGTTGTTATGATGAAGTCCTTAGGACTATTTAAGTTCGATAAAGAGAGGATTTATCGATTAGTCCTTAAAACTGTTCACGACCAAATGATAAGCTGTTAATAAGGGCGACAGCTTCTATCGAGCATAGGTCGCTGTAGGCCATATGGGTTGGTTGTCCTCTTAACCAAGGAGTGTGGAGACACTGGTATGGCATACAGGTGAGATATAAGGGTACATCATCATTGAACGTGACCAACTTCAGAGTATTCTACTGTCGAGAATATCTCTGATGGGATATAGGTATAAGTATCCCTTAGACCTGAGATCGCCTCAGTTACTTGCAAGCAACTTACTGTGCTTTGGTACTGGACTAACTGAATTTCTAATTCAGGGATGGAAGGCTTCTGGGCACAGTCAAGTACTTGTGAAGTCAGAGTGTGATCGAGATGGGATTGACCACTCCAAGAGTTGGAGAAGAATGAGTCGCTGTATTTCAATTTAGCAAAACCTTGGCTAGGATAATCCATCAGATGGATTTGATATTTTGAAATACAATGTGGACAACCTGATCAGAGTTGACAGTTGAGCTCTGGGGTATCCTATGATCATTTTGGTCAAGGGGATGAATTATATGAAAACTATATTCGCATGGGTTCTAAGGATGTTGTTCTACACATTCGACCTATCCGGTCGTCGGGTACCATTGCTAGATGGTCACTTTGATTAGTATAAAAATTTATTCTTATGCTACCGGCTTAGGTTCGGACCTATGAGGTCACACACATTAGAGTTCATGATCCGATCAGATGGTTGATCAACGATTAAGAATCGTTCTAGGGTTAAATGATCAATACGATTGACATTTAACCCAGTGCAAGTGTTGCAGGAGGATCGATTAGCAATTCAATTGCTAATTGGCTTAATTTGATTAAGCCAATGGGCTGAGATTAAGTCTAATTAAATATGATTTAATTAGATTTGGTTTGGACTTGATTGGATCAAGTCCAATTGGTTTATTGGATAAGCCAAGTGCAAGGAAAAACTAGTCCTAGTTCAACTAGGACTTGGGTCAATCTAATTTCTAATTTGATTAAAAAATTAAATCAGATTTAAATATAATTTAATCTGATTAAATTAGGTTTTTAATTGGGTTAAGACTTATTTTAATTGGGTTGATCTAATTTTGATTTGATTTGATTTGAGAAACCAAATTAAAACAAGTCATGAGACAGAATCCTAGTAGGACTAGGATTCCACCTTGCGCCACATAAGCCTTCTCCACGCCCTCTCTCTTATTCAATGTCAATCTCCACTTATTTTGTGCGACAAAAGCCCTCTCCCAGATCTCTCTCACGTTCACAAAAGGTCTCTTCTCTTCTTTCTTACATGGAAGGTGGTTTGGATCAAATCTAAAAGGAATAAGTTTGGATTTCAAATTCTATGAGATAGAGTTTTAGAAATCCAAAACTCTTTCAATTTTGCACCGAATTTATCCAAATTTTTTTGGAATTTTTATGGCTTTTAGGGTTTACATTGTGTACCCTTTTCTGGTAATCCATACATAAAAATATGGAGGAGGTGCTCAAGAGTTGGGCGTCCTTTAACTTGCCATGTTTGGATAAGCCTTGACTAGGTGTTTGACCTAGACAAGGACTCTATCATATCTCTCTATATAAGATGATTTTCTTTATGAAATTTTAGGGAGAGATATATATTTGAGAGACCTTTCTGCTATCCAAAAATCAGAGAGAAATACTTTTGGGTCGTGGAGATATAAAAGATACAAGTTTGGGTGTCTAGAGAGAAAAACGTGAAGAAGAAGAGGGTCTTCTTCTTGGGTTTTTGTTTTCATATCTTTCCTCCCTCCATCTTGAGTTTCCTGAGAGTGTCTCAGATTTGAAACTCCTCTTTCTACTTTCCATCTTTGGAAGAGTCCAAATCAAGAAGAAGGAGGCACCTGATCAACCATCAAAGAAGGATCAGCGCAGTACTAGCATACTGTGCTGATTTCCTGAAGCAGGACTTCTGATCGAGATTCATGGGCTCGTGTGGATGACTCCTAGAGGCCGGACGCATGTGCGGCTTGCAACATCATCCTCAAGCTCAGATCAACAAGGTTAGAACGTCTAACTTGCAAGGTAATAGATCTGATCTATTGTTTAATACATACATTAGATGTAGTATAAAAACATATTGATATGATCAACATGTAGTTCATGCTATATTTATATATTTTAATTTTTGATTTAATGCCATGTAATAATCATGTAATAAGATCTTAGATCTAGGAATTTTTTGATCTTAGAAAATAAATTTTGATTTATTTTAGTCTTCCGCTGTATGATCTTGAAAAAGTTTCAAGATCTAATCCTCTTTTTCAAGATCTAACCCTGAAACCCTAGATCTGATTCCTACACGATCTTCTCGAGAGTGCTAGCTCACGTGAAGACCTTCTTTTTTGGCTGATCTGGATCCTTTCTTCAAATCTCTGAAATCTTTTCAGAGGTTGAAGATGATCATCTGGAGGAGATGAGGATGTGGAAAAAGAAAGGAGAAGAAATAATTTTCTTTCATATTTTTTTCTCTTTTCAAATCCTAAGGATCAAAAATTTAGAATTCAAGATTTTGTGCACAGCCCGAGAAGAGGACTATCCTCTTTTTTCATGCCATGAAATCACTGTTGGGATGCGTAGGCGATTTCATACATGTATTTCAAAATTTTTTTGAAAAATTATAGTGAAAGACCATTAGTTTAATCAAATTAATCTAACAATGTATATGATCTAATTATTAAATCAATCTACTCTAGAATGTATGACATGTTATGTTGCATATAAAATCTAAAAAATACTGAAGATAAAATCAGCATGCATGCATGTGAGCAGTAGATCACATCTACTTCTAATCTGAGTTCAGAACTTCATACCTGATCATGGATCAATGATCTCTACTGCTGAGAGATATAGTGGAAGGATCCTTGCTGATTGCTCACAACTGCACATGCATCCGACCTCTACAAAAAATTCACTCGAAGCCCCAATCTGATCAATCTTCTCGAGAGTGCTAGCTCGTGCAAAAATCTTCTTCTTGACTGATCTAGATCCTTTGCACAAATCTTTGAAACTTTTCTAGAGATTGAAGATAGACTTCTAGAGCAAATGAAGAGGTGAAAGAAAGATGGAGAATAAAATAATTTTTCTCTAATTTATTTTCTCTTTCTAAAATCTTAGAATCAAAAATCTGAAATTCAAATTTTTGCACATATCCCAAGAGAGAGGACACTCCTCCCTATTTTTTAGCTCATGAATCATGCCCAAACTTTCACCACATAAATGTCTCTCTTCTGGTATCTTAGACACATAAAAAAAATCACAAAAGCCTCTTTTATAGGCATGTAAGGAGGTGGGGTGAAGAGTCCTAGTGATCCTGGACTCTTAAAGGATTCTGCCTCCTTTCACAATTCTACATCTTAAAATATACTAAAAAAATATAGGATGCCCCTTTCTATATTTTTTTATGGTAAATCAATTCTCCATCTAATTTTTTACAAAAAATCTTCTCAAAATATTACACATATAAAGAGAGAGAAATTTATTGGCATGAAGAGATTGATCTACATGAGAACAGATTCTCCTAATAAGAAATATTTTAAAATTTAATTTTAAAATTTTTTTTATCAAAACTAATTTAGATTTGGATGTGAGATAGATAAGGAAAAGGACTCTTTTGTGTAAAAGAATTTCACATAAAATAATTTTATGTGTGGAGATATATGGCATGCAAACTGGATGGTGTAGGGAGAAGAGTCCTATTCCAATAAGGACTCCTAATTTTCTTATTTGAATCCAAACCAAATCATATCTGGTTTAGCCCAAATAAAATATATAAAATCTAATCTAATTAGGTTCATAAATTTTTAATCAATTTTTAATTAAATTAAAAAATGATTGAACTAAAGTCCTGATCAAATTAGGGATAATTCTTCCTAAGTAATTAGGTCATCTCATAATCTAATTGGGTCAAACCTAATTGAATTCAATTCAATTAGATTTTATTTAATCCTCTTCGTTCAATCAAATTAATCTAATTAACAATCTAATTGCTAATTATTCTTTCATTAATTTACTAACACTTGGTGAATTAATTTATTGCAACTTTGCATAAGGTTAATCATCAATCAAATTAATGGTTAAGCCCTTGAATGATTCTCAATCGTTGATCAGCCACGTGATCAGTCGAAACTTCTTTTGAGTGTGACCCCATAGGTTCAAACCTAAGCCGATAGTATAGGAATACCTTTTTGAACTAATCAATGTAACCATCTAGTAATGGTGACCTGACGTCCAGATAAATTGATTGAAGGCGAAGCAACATTCAAGAACCTATTGCTGTATGATTACCATATAATTCATCTCTTTGACCCTAATGCTCAAGGATGATCAAGAATTTAACTTTCAATCCTAGATAAGTCATCTACATTGTATTTCAATTTTTTTCAAATCCATCACATGGATTAGTCGGGCCAAAATTTTGTTAAATTAAAATACGATGATGCATCTCTCCTACTAATTTGGAGGGGTCAATCCCATCTTGACTCACATACCGACTTGACAAGTACTTGACTGCATCCAAAAATCTTCCATCACTAAATTAGAAACTCAGTTAATTTGATACTAAAGTATAGTGAGTTGCTTGAAAGTCACTGTGGTGATCTCAGATCAGATGGACACTTATACCCATACCCTTCGTGAGCTACTCTTGACAGCAGAGTGCTCCGTAGTTGGTCACATTCAGTGACGATATACTTCTATATCTCATCCGTATGCCATACTAGTATCTTCATATCATTTGGTTATGAGGATAATTAATGCATATGGCATGCAACGACCTACACTTGATATCGCTATCATCCTAGTAATAGTGTATCATTTGGTCGTGAACTAATTTAAGGACTGCACGATAAATTCTCCTTTATCGATCAAAGTAGTCCTAAGAACTTCATCATAACATAGGAGTTTGTTAGAAGATGTATCTTTGTAATAAAAAATATCAAATAACTTTTATTATTTATCAATTTATATACAATTATAGTTAGCACAATCGTCACATGATTGATTTTAAGATACATTTCCCAACAACTCTCACGTGGACTCAAGCCAATTAGTATAGTATCATATACCCATCTTCGATTTATCATCTCAAAACTCTTAGATACTGAGGCTTTAGTAAATGGATTGGTCAAGTTCTCCTTTCCATCGATCTTCTAAAGTTCGATGTCATCTTAACAGATTTTTCGAATAAGGTGGTAGCGATGCAAAATACCTAGTAAGCTAATGGAACTTCGGCTCCTTGGCATGAGCTATGGCTCTGGTGCTGTACAATATAGTAGGACCATCATCGGAGGGTGCCACTCTTAGCTTGCCAATGAATCTGTACAATCGCATAACTTTCTTGCAAATATCAAATGTGGCAATGCATTCTACTTTACAATTTAAATTTGGCTATATTGCTCTGCTTGGAACCTTTCCAATAGATTGCTCCATTATTTAGGGTAAGGATATGTTCTGATATATTCTTGCTATTATTATATCCAACTAAAAATTAGAGTCACACTCTATAAATTTTAAGTCAGATTCTCCATAATCGAGTCATCGATCCTTTGTATTTCTCAAATACTTAAGGATGACCTTCCAATGATTCTCATTCAGATCTTGCAACTATCCACTCACTACCCTAGTGAGTAAATCTATCTGGTACTCATACATAGTGTATATGATAGAATAAATTTTACTCATAAACATCGTATGTATGTTGGACTGGGAAAACCCAAGCAGCCTCTTAGATCTACCTCTATAAATCTTAATCACTAGGATGAGAGATGCTTTTTCCCAAGTCTTTTATTGAGAACTATGATAATAGCAAAATTTTTATTTTCTATAATGTAAGGAATGTCATTCTCGATTAAGAGAATTTCATTCACATACAAGATAAGAAATACACTCATAGAACTATTAACCCATTTGTATTTGCAGGGTTCTTCATGAAGAAAAGTGTGGTGGGTAATATACATGCATTTTTAAAAATTTATAGTAAAATATATAGATTAAATAATTTAATCTACAATACGTAGATAGATCAAATTTAAAATCACCATACAAGATCTATAACATGAACTAATATGCATATATGCACATTTGAAATCTAAAATTCAGTAAGTATAGATCATATCTATTTTATATTTAGATCATATCTAAATATTAATTGAATTTAAAATTCATATTACTTGATTCTTCATGATGCTTGACAGCTTCACACACATCCGATCTCTATAAGTATCCACACGAAATCCTTGTACTGATCGATCTCCTTGAGAGTGCTAGCTCGTGAAGATATCATGCTTTGACTGATCTAAAAAGAATCACGAAGATGAAGAATGTGAAGATCTTCTCTTTTTCTTTTTAGATCCACACATCTAATCTTTATAATAGAGATCAAGAGAAGAAACCTTTCTTCTTAATTTTTTCACGCACAAGAGAGAACCTTTTTCTCTTCCTTTCACACTTTTGAGAAGAACTTTTCTTCTCTGAATTTTTATGATAAAAATCATATCTAATCTGATTTCTCATACTAAAAATCATATGATATCTTGAGCCCAAGAAGAATCCAAAAGAGAGACCCAAGAGAAGTACTGTTCTTCTCTCTTCTTCTCGCTTTTTTTCTTTGATCTAGAACTCCAGGAAGCCCCAAATGACTAACCAATTTTTTTTGGTATTTTTTTCTCTAAATTTTTATGTTAAAAATCAGATTTAATCTAATTTTTATCCTAAAAAAATTAAAAAAAATCAGAAAGAAGAACTCCTTCTTCAAGACTGCACACAAGAAAGAAGACCCTACTTCTTTCTTGATCTAGAACTCTAGGAAGTCCCAAACATCCAATCAATTTTTTTTGATATTTCTTCTCTAAATCTTTATGTTAAAAATTAGATCTAATTTAATTTTTATCTTAGAGAAAAATAAAAAAAATATGGAAGAAGAACTCCTTTAAGGCTGCACACAAGAAAGAAGATCCTTCTTCTTTCTTCTCTTTCTCTCTTTGGGAAGAACTTTTCTTCTCTAATCTTTTACTATAAAACTAGTAGAAGAAGCTCTCTTTGATGTCAAAAAATCAACAAGAAAAAAACTCATAAAACACTCCAAGAAGAAAAGGAGAAATGGGATGTTGGCATGTGGGATGTTGGGCGTCCAACTCTTGGATGCCCCCTTCCTCTTATTTTTTTTTCTTTGGGGTGACAAGAAAGAGAGGAGAGATGTCTCCTTTTCTTCATGAAAAAGAGGAGATGGCGCATAAGAAAGTTGGGGCATGGGATTTCATTTTCTCATGGTGAATAGACGTGGCATGGGGAATAAATCATATGGGGTGTTTTGGGTTTAGTCCTATTCCAAATAGGATTCAAGATCTTGATCAAATTTTAACTAATTTTTAGACTCAATTCTAACTAACTTAGGAATTAGTTATAACAAACTAACTAATTAGGTCCTAGCCCAATTATAAAATATATTAGGCCCCAATCGATTTTGAAATTAGTTAGATTAAAAATCCCATTGATTCAGGGATTGATTCTTGATGGATTCGGAGAAGCTATTTGATAATAGGGCTTATTGGTGCAGAATTCCACTGATGCCAGAGAAGCTGGAGTTGAGGGGATCACGACCGTCATTGGGACCTGCAAGAAAAGTCTAAATCAGAGTTGGGGGGTGCTCCGGCAAGACTAAGTCGTCAGTATTCTACTTCAACAGAAATGGAGCACTCGATTCGGATCTTTAGCAGAGTTTAGAGATAGTACTTGGAGCTTAGAGGAGAACATATCTGGGGGGTCCCTTATATAAATGGGAGAGCGTAACCGATTGACAGCGATGTTCGCGACTGCCTGGTAGTGGGCCGTTCGGGGCCATGTGGAGTTTGTTACGGAGAGTAGTGGTGTCCATTGTCACGACTTGCCAGAGAGTGGTGGGGCCACGTGGAGTTTGTTATAGGCAGTGGAGTGGTGTCTGTTGTCGCGACTTACCGGAGAGTTCGGGTCGGACGACTGAAGCTCGATTGGGATATTTGGTGGAGCGGAATAGCTTTCTGTCTCAGCAATCTAAGAGAAGCTCAGATATTTTTGAGGTTGCAGATGGGTTAACTGTTGTTGGGTGCCATAGACGTTGATACCACAGACGGAAGTCATCTGCTGTAGAAGCCCGGACGAAAACTTTCTGTTGGAGAAATTAGGTTGGAGTCCGATGATTAGAGAAGTCCGTTTAAAATTTGTCTGATGTAGAAGCTTGTCTGAAGACTGTCTGCTGGAGAGGTTTGATTGCATGAGGGATCCGACAGAAGGTCGACCGATAGCAAAATTTGAAAGGTATTGTGAAAGTTCGTCTGCTGGAGGAGTTCGGAGGGAATTTATCCGTTGGAGGGGTCTGGTCGGCACTGTTGAAGTCCGGTTGGCACTGTTGAAGGTTGATGGCGGGAGAGGTATGGAAGACACCGGAGACAGTCGGTCACTATAGAAATCTGACTGCTGGAGCAAGTCTGTTGTGGAAGTTCGTCTGGAATCCATCCGCTGTAGAAGTTCGGACGGAGTTCGGTTCTTACAGAAGTCTAGAAGGAGGCCGCTTACTGTAGAAGCTTGGATGGAGATCGGTTGCCGTGGAAGCCCGGATGGAGATCGCTTATTGCAGAAGCTCGGCTGAAGTCCGCTTGCAATAGAAGTTCGGATGGAATTCGCTTACTGTAGAAGCTCGGATGAAATTTGGAAGGCGGTTGACCACTGTAGAAACTTGGATGGAGTTTGGTTACTGTAGAAGTCCTACTGCTGGAGAAGCCCGGACATTGACGAAGTTCAGAAGAAGTTTGGAGCAAAGTTGATCATGGTAGGAGGAAGTCTGGAAAAGATTCAGAGAGTGGTCGATCACTGTAGAAAATTGGCTAATAGTGAAGCCCAGAGAGCATTTGGAGCAGTCCGATAGACGACTAAAGGAGCTCATTATTGGAGAAGTTCGGAGGGTACGATAGAAGTTCGTCCGTTGGAGGAGTCCGGAGGACATCGTGGAAGGTCGACTGCTGGAGGAGTCCAGATGGTACTGTGGAAGCTCGGATGGTCGGGGAAGTTCAGAAAGACGCCGTACAAGGTCGAAAACTGGAAGAGTCCTGAGAGGGTTGGCCTCTTACGAACTTCGGCTAGGGTTATTTTATACCCAACACTAGTCCCCCTACTTTCGAGTTCAGATTTTGAATGAAAAAAGTATAAAAAAATTTTCACAACCGAAGTTGCCCTCCTTGATTTTTGTACTTGATTGTTTTCAGATATCTTAGCGTTTGGCACACTAGTGCTGGGGTCTTTTCAAATCGAGGTGACCCGAAAAGATTTTTTTAGAATTTTCACTGGAGCGTTGCTCTAGGTACAGTGCAATAATGATTCTGTCAATCGTCAGTCGTCTGCCACGACGAGTGGGACACACGGCGGTTGTAGATCGGCCAAAGGAGATCTGTAATCAATATTGCGTCGGACCCTAAGGTCTATTTAAACCCATCCTCCTCCTTCAGGGGTTTCACCTTGTCTGAGATTTTTCTTCGGTCCCCTCTTCTTCCCTGAGAGCTTCGTCCTCCTCCAGCATCCCTCGCAGTCTTAGGCACCCTTCAGGTCAACCTCCATCACCTTTGCTGCCCTCCTGCACCTCTCGGACCAGCCTAGGTTAGTTTCGAAATCCTTCTTTTTCTTGCTGTTCTTCCATTTTTCTTCCTCCGCATTCTGCCCGTTCAGTTTCTCCATGAGCGCCTTGTTTCCTATTTTTTTTAATTTTTCCAAAATTTTTATTTGATTCAAAATATCCTCCAAGACTTCCTCCTCTAGCAGTTCTAGGAGTTCGTCTGCTCCAGCCCCTCAAAATTCTGGTACTGTAGATGAATCCGCACTTAAGATCGAATCTCGTCCGATCTTTATACCAGACACCATGCCCAGCTCTTTGACCTCAGACGAACTCTTGCTGATTAGGATTCAGTACGGGGTTCCTTCGAAGTATGAGCTTGAGTTTTTTGGGCCAACTGACCGGGCTAGCACTCCTCCCCTTGACCACTTTTTCTTATACCAGGAAGCCTTCCATGCCGGGCTTCGGCTTCCACTTCCACCTTTTGTTGTTGTTCTTTTTTATTTTTTGAATATTTTTCTAGTTTCTGTAGTGCCGAACTCCTTTAGGTTTCTAATAGGATTTCTTTCCCTCTGTCATTTAGCTGAAGTCTGATCAACTCTTTCCTTGTTTAGAAACTTCTATACCTTTAAACATCATCCCTCGACAAAGGATTGGTGGTACTTCTCCCCCCAGTTCAGTAGAAACGGATTGCTGAAAGGTGCCCCCTCTTCTATCCACAACTGGAAGGAGAGGTACTTCTACGTCCGATCCCAACCCTAAGGCTGGGGTTGCTCCCCTGGGGCTCCCTGAGGGACTCCGTCCGTCAGACTTCTAGCCTAGGAAAGGATGACCTAGAAGCCTCCAATAAACTTAAGACTTATCCAGCTCCTCTCCTCTCCGACCTTCTAAAGGAGCAACTTTTATTCAATGTCGGCCTGAGCCCTCTCAACCCTGTCGGTATTTTTTTTTTCTCAAGTCATTCATTGCTTCCTCTTTCTCTTATTCCGTTCCTAAACTGTGCTGATCTTTTTTTCATCGCAGATATGGACGCAGATGCAGCTCGGATACTAGCCAAGGATCTCAAGGCCCATAAGAGAAAAGGCGCCGCCACTTCTGGGTCGGCAAAGAAGGCGAGAGTAGAGGAGACAGGCTCGGCCGTGCCTGTCCAGGTGGCCATTATCGTTGATGCCCCCTTTGATGTCGAGCCCGCAGTCCCTCGAGCTTCTTCAAGAAGCCCTCCGATCGAGTTTCCCGCTCTAGAGTCTCGTCCCGAGGAGGCACTAGGGGTCGAAAGGAGGAGAAGGAAGAAGACGTTGGCCCGTAAGATCCACGACAGCAGGGCTGCCATCGAGGGGTCCAACGGCTCAGAAGAGGATCCGGGGGAGAATCCCTTCAACAACAGAAATTTAATAAAAAGGTTGGTCGACGGGTGCGTTTTGCCTGAGGTCGTCCACAGGATCTCGTCCATGTCGATCCTGAACAGTGGGTTTGGGACTCTCTGGGGTCCTTTCTTGAGGTAGGCTGATTTACTTTTTTCTTCCTTTCGCTTCTTCGCTTAGTGCATTCCTTAGCTTTCATATTGACTTCCTGGCCACTCCTGCAGATTGGACACCAGCTCATCGCCAACATCGAGGTGATGAACAATGCCAAGAAAAAAGTAGCCCAGGTGGAGGAAGGTCTCCAGGCCGAGGCTGCCCGTCTTAAGGAGAAGATCGCCAAAGTCGCGAGTCTCCAAGAGGTGCTCCTGAAGGAGGAACAAACTTCGACGGATCTGAAGGCTGCCTTGGAGGAGGAAAGAAGGAAGGCAGAGACCGAGGTCTCCAAGCTGAAGGAGCAGATCCCGACCCTAGTCTCGGAGGCAAGGGCCCAAGCAGTGGAGGAGTTCAAGACCTCCTCCAAGATAAGGGATCTGAATGTCAAGTTCAGTCAGGCCACCTTCATCAAAGGCTTTGAGCTTTGCCAGGAGAAGGTGGTCAGAAAGTTTTTCGAACTCAACCTCAGCTTCCTGGATGAAGCATCCGACGATGAAGCCAGACCTTCCGAAGCTGCTACCGATCTCCCTCCAATTGGGCCCTCTTCAACTGCCGCAGCCATCGTGACCGACCTTCCGGGGGCACTGAGCTCCTCCACTTCTACTCCAGAGGTTTGAGACCTCTAACTTTGTACTTTTTCTTTGTTACAAATTTTTTTTTCTCTTATACTTAAGAATTATTCAATCAATGAAATCGGATTCTTCTTTACAGAGACCTCCTTTTCCTTCTTCTACTTCCTTTTTCTTCTTCTTTTTTTTTTTTTGCAATGATTTGCGTTGTGACACTCTTGTTTCTCGACAACAGTATCCTATCGAAGCTCTTCCCCTACCGCAGGGGATCCCTTTGAAGTCCATGGTTCAAGATTTGAGAAGGGAGGTTCGTCACCTAACGAAGAAATCAAAGAAGATGGATGACAAATTTCACAGGCTGAGGAAGAGCCATTCAGAAGCCACCATGGAGGTTACTCGCCTTCGAAACCTCCATAAAAAGGGCTTCATGGACTACACCCAGAAGAAGGCCAACTTCGTGAAGGAGCTTGAGGAACTCCAGAAATGTGCCAGCGATCGATCTTGGACTCAAGCCTCCAAGATCAGCTCCCTCGAGGTCGAGTTGGCAGTTGCACGGGAGAAGATCAGCCAATTGGAAGGGAGCTCGAGCTCGTCCTGACTTATAACTTAGGCCGATCACGGCTGGAACTGGTCGAAGAAATTCTCCGACCTTCAGAAGCAGCTACAGGACGTCGAGATAAATTACAATACTCACCGAGTTGGTTGGTGTGGGCAAATAGACAACTACAGAAGGAAGCTCAAGACGGTGACCGACGAGGTTGCTCGCCTTCAGAAGTAGTTATCCGAAAGAGCCCAGGCCATTTCGGTGCAAGGCTCCGACGAGCTTCGATCCTTGAGAGAGACCATGGAAGAATTGTCTGTAGCCCTTGGGAAGGAGAAGGTCAAACTACAGTGACTGAAAATTCAGCTGGCCTATGAGCAGCAGGCAGTCAAAGATGCGGTAGCAGAGTCTGAAGTTCTGAGGAAGAGGCTTCAGAAATTGAAGGGCGAAAGCCGACGGTTTCACCAAATGTATCAGGAGATGCTGTTAAGGAAGAAAGAACTGGAAGAAGAAGTTGAAAACTTAAAGCAATCCCTGATAATGGCTGGAACCGAGAGTTCGAAGTCAGAAGAAGTCGAGCTTCCTTAGAGCTTCTTTAACCTTTTGTTCTATGTATTCTTTTCTTTTCTTATTGTTTTTTTTTTTTTGGCCTTCAATGGCTTTTGTAATGCTCTCTTTACTAATGAAATGAAAAGAAATTTTCTCATTACCTTGTCTATTCTTGCTTTGAGTTGTTGTTTACTGAGCTTCTCTTGTCTTTTGTCTTATTCGATATCGACGTTGTTTGAGGGTTCCTGATCATCACTACGTTGATTTGCCCTTTTTGATCATGATCGAAGGTCTTTTCGAAGCCATTCAAATTCGATGCTTTCTCCCGGTGTTCGAGCTCGAGGCCCAAACTTTTCGTTACTTTGAAGAAGTCTATTTTCTCCTACTAGTGTAGGGTTCTCCCTTAGAGACTGAGGATTTTTGGTAAGAGTTTTCTTCCTCATTGAGATGAGGTCCCTTATGTCTTAGATGTAGTTCATTTTTCCCTTATCTCTGGCATAGCTCGTCGCTTCTTTTTTTTCTCTCCCTCCTTTTTTTATGTTTGGATAAGGATTTTCCCTCTGCTCCTAACGGAGTTGTAGGAGTGTAGAAGAGCTATTGAGGAGGCTTTTCTCCTCATCCGGTCTTAAATGATCAGGTCTTCATTTGTGTTAGGATGAGGTTCTCCTCCTGTTCCTGACACAGTCAATTTCAGCTCATGTTAGGATGAGATTTTTCTCCTATTCCTAACATGGCTGTGGGGATGCATGAGGGCCGTTGCAAGGGCCTCTCCCCCCATCTGATCTCTTAATAATCATACCTTCGACTTTGCTCATGTTAGGATGAGGTTCTCCTCCTGTTCCTAACATGGCTGTGGGGGTGCATAAGGGCCGTTGCAAGGGCCTCTCCCTCCATCCGATCTCTTAATAACCGAGCCTTCGACTTTGCTCATGTTAGGATGAGGTTCTCCTACTATTCTTAATATGGCTGTGGGGGCACATAAGGGCCGTTGCGAGAGCCTCTCCCTCCATCCAGTCTCTTAATAACCGGGCCTTCAACTTTACTCATGTAAGGATGAGGTTCTCTTCCTATTCCTAACATGACTGTGGGGGCGCATAAGGGCCGTTGCGAGGGCCTCTCCCCCCATCTGGTCTCTTAATAAATTGGGCCTTCGACTTTGCTCATGTTAGGATGAGGTTCTCCTTCTGTTCCTAACATGGCTGTGGGGACGCATAAGGGTCGTTGCAAGGGCCTCTCCCTCCATCCGATCTCTTAATAATCGGGCCTTCGACTTTGCTCATATTAGGACGAGGTTCTCCTCCTGTTCTTAACATGGTTGTGGGGGCACATAAGGGCCGTTGCAAGGGCCTCTCCCCTCATCCGATCTCTTAATAATCGAGCCTTTGATTTTGCTCATGTTAAGATGAGGTTCTTCTCCTGTTCCTAACATGGCTGTGGGGGTGCATAAGGACTGTTGCGAGGGCCTCTCCCTCCATCTGGTCTCTTAATAACTGGGCCTTCGACTTTGCTCATGTTAGGACGAGGTTCTCCTCCTGTTCCTAACATGGCTATGGGGGCGCATAAGGACCATTGCGAGGGTCTCTCCCCCCATCCGATCTCTTAATAATCGAGCCTTCGACTTTGCTCATGTTAGGATGAGGTTCTCCTCCTATTCCTAACATGGCTGTGGGGGCGCATAAGGGCCGTTGTAAGGACCTCTCCCCCCATCCGATCTCTTAATAACTGGACCTTCGACTTTACTCATGTTAGGATGGGATTCTCTTCCTGTTCCTAATATGGCTGTGGGGGTGCATAAGGGCCGTTGCAAGGGCCTCTCCCTCCATCCGGTCTCTTAATAATCGGGCCTTCGACTTTGCTCATGTTAGGAGGAGGTTCTCCTCCTGTTCCTAATATGCCTGTGGGGACGCATAAGGGCCGTTGTGAGGGCCTCTGCCCCCATCCGGTCTCTTAATAATCGAACCTTTGACTTTGCTCATGTTAGGACGAGGTTCTCCTCCTGTTCCTAACATGGCTGTGGGGGCGCATAAGGGCTGTTGCAAGGACCTCTCCCCCCATCCGATCTCTAAATAACCAAACCTTCGACTTTGCTCATGTTAGGATGAGGTTCTCCTCCTGTTCTTAACATGACTGTGGGGGCGCATAAGGGCCCTTGCAAGGACCTCTCCCCCCATCCAGTCTCCTAATAATCGGATCTTTGACTTTGCTCATGTTAGGACGAGGTTCTCCTCCTGTTCTTAACATGGCTGTGGGGGCGTATAAGGGTTGTTGCAAGGGCCTCTCCTCCCATCTGATCTCTAAATAATTGGGCCTTCGTTTGTGTCGGGACGAGGTTCTCCTCTTGTTCCTGACACGCTTAGTTTCGATTCTCTGAAAGAGCTACTCCCTGTCGTTATAAGCTCATGCCAAAAGAAAAAAAAATATGCGAATATGAAACTTTTATTTAAGAAAAAGTTATTGGTAATACATTCGTAAATTTTTCAAATTCCATGATCGCGGAAGGTCTACTTCTCCGAGCTCTTTTAGATAGTATGTTCCAGGTCGAACTACCTCCTTAACTTCATACGGGCCTTCCTAGTTTGGGGCAAGTTTTTCTTGGTTCTGAGGTTGTAAAACAGTGGCTCGCCGAAGTACTAAGTCCCCCACTCTGAAGGCTTTGCTCTTGACCCGAGAGTTGTAGTAGTGGGCTACTTTCTGCTTGTAGGCTGCCATCCGAATTTGAGCTGTTTCTCACTTTTCTTCTAACAAGTTGAGGATGGCCTTGAGATCTCGTGAGTTGCGCTACTCGTCGAATGCCATGACTCACGCCGATGGAAGCTTGAGTTCAATCGGGATAACGGCTTCTGTTCTGAAGGCTAAGGCAAAGGGGGTCTCCCCCGTGGGCAATCTTTGGGTAGTTTGGTATGCCCATAACACATGATAAAGCTTGTCTGCCCAAGTTCCATTTGCTTTTTTAAATTTTGCCTTGATTTCTTGCAACAGAGTCCTGTTAGTCACCTCGGCTTCACCATTTACCTACGGATGGGCTACTGATGTGAAGTTATGGGAGATGTTTAAGTCCTCACAAAATTCAGCAAATCTTACTCCAGCAAATTGTAGCCCATTATCAGTAATGAGAGTTTTGGGTAAGCCGAACCTACAAATGATTGACTTCCAGACGAAATCCTGCACTTTAGCTTCTGTGATTTTTGCCAAAGGTTCAGCTTCGACCCATTTGGTGAAGTAGTCAATTGCCACCAGGAGGAACTTTTGCTGCCCGGATGCCATGGGAAAAGGTCCAAGGATATCCATTCCCCATTGTGCAAATGGCCATGGGGTACTCAAAGGTGTAAGTTCGAAGGCGGGCAGTCTTTGGATATTCGCATATCTCTGACACCGATCACACTTTCTAACATATTCAATGGAGATGTGGTACATTGTAGGCCAGTAGTAACCTTGTCGGAGCAGTTTGTGGGATAAAGATCTGGTCCCCAGGTGACTTCCGCAGATTCCTTCATATACCTCCCACAAGGCAAAGTCGGCTTCAGAAGGTCGGAGACATTTCAGGAAGGGCAAAGAGTACGACCTCTTGTACAGTTTGCCCTCATAAAGGATATATCGGGAGGCCTGGTTTCTGAGCTTCCGAGCTTCTTTTGCATCATTAGGAAGAACCTCATCTTTGAGGTATGCAATCAATGGGTCAATCCAGCTGGGTTCATGGCTGATCTCCATTACAAGCTGTAGTTCTTTCGTACTTGGACATTTCATAACCTCGAAGAGGACTTCCTTGGGTAGTTCAGTCGGAGCCAGTGTAGCCAACTTAGAGAGAAGATCGGCCCTGGTATTTTCTGCTTTCGAAATCTGCTTGATGTCAAAGCTACCAAAGGCAGGGATGATCTCTTTTACCTTTTCGAGATATTTGATCATGTTGTCCTCCCGAGCTTCATAGTTTCTGCTAACTTATCCCACCACCAATTGGGAGTCACTGTAGACTTGGAGCCGATCTACTTCTAATTCTTTGGCGATCTTCAGTCTTGCAATCAGAGCTTCATATTCTGCTCTATTATTTATTGCAGAAAATTCAAAGCGTAGCGCGTACTCCACGATAATTCCTTTCGGATTGACCAAGATCAGGCCCGCGCCCATGCCTGACACGTTGGAGGAACCATCCACGTAGAGGGCCTAAAAACCATCAGGGAGATCTGTTCTTTCCTCAGGGGAGTTTGGCTGGAGCCCTGGGTTGTCAGCTTCACCTTGTTCAAGTTTGGCCTCTTCTGGGATAGTGCATTCCACTATGAAGTTGGCTAATATCTGGACGTTTATCGTCGGTCAAGGTCGATAGTTGATGTCGAATTTCGTGAGCTCGATCGCCCATTTCGCTATCCTTCCAAAAGCATCCGCTCGATGCAGAACTGCCTTGATCGGCTGGTCGGTGAGCAGTATTATGGTATGCCCTTGAAAGTAAGGTCGGAGCCTTCGGACTGCAATCAATAGGGTGTAAATTAGTTTTTCTAATTTAGTGTACTTGGTTTCGGCATCTCTCAATACTCGACTTATGTAGTAGATCGGCTGTTGAATTTTTGCTTCTTCCTTAACCAGAATTGCTGCGAGAGCCACAGGGGAGACCGCCAGGTACAGGAACAACTCCTTTCCAGGTTCGGACTTTGCCAATAGCGGAGGTGAGCCAAGGTAGTTCTTCAATTCTTCGAACTCTTGCTGGCATTCAGTGGTCCAACAGAAGTTCTTTGGTTGCTTGAGAGTCTGAAAGAAAGGTAGGCACCGTTCGGCCGACCTTGAGACGAAGCGATTCAGAGCTGCTACTCTCCCAGTAAGGCGTTGAACTTCCTTTATTGTCTTCGGGGTGGTCATTTTCTAGATGGCACGAATCTTTTCCAGATTTGCTTCGATCCCGCACCCCGATACCATAAAGCCCAAGAATTTTTCTGAGGTTACTCCAAAAGTGCACTTGGTTGGGTTCAGCTTCATCTTGTATTTTCGGAGGACGCTGAAGGTCTCCTCAAGGTCGGTGATGTGATTCATCGAGGATTTACTTTTTACAAGCATGTCATCCACGTAGACCTCCATGTTGCAGCCGATCTGCTCTTTGAAGATCTTGTTCACCAATCGTTGATAGGTCGCCCCTGCATTTTTTAGGCCAAAAGGCATGACCCTGTAATAGAAAAGACCACGGTCAGCAATAAAAGCAGTCTTTTCTTCATCCTCTGGTGCCATCCTGATTTGATTGTAGCCGGAGAATGCATCTATGAAAGTGAGAAGCTCGTGGCCCGAGTTTGCATCCACTAATTGGTCAATTCTGGGCAGAGGATAACTATACTTCGGGCAGGCTTTGTTCAGCTTTTTGAAGTTTATACACATCCTCCACTTGCCGTTCACCTTCTTGATGAGAACCACATTGGAGACCCAATTTGGATTGTTGACTTCTCTGATGAACCCGACTTTCAGGAGTTTATCAACTTCCTCAGCTATTGCCTTCTACCTTTCTGGTGCATGACCTCAGATTTTTTTCTTCATCGGCCGATGTTTGGGATCAACAGCTAGATGGTGTTCCATGACTTCCGCATCAATCCCCGGCATATCCGTTGGAACCCAAGCGAAAACATCCGTATTCTTTTATAAAAAATTGATGAGCTATATCCATACCTCTTCTCTCAGGTTGGAGCCGATCTTCACCACGTGCTCTGCATTCCCATCATTCAAAAGAATTGAGACAAGATCTTTAATTGGCTTACCCCGTTCTTCAGCAAGATCGTTATGGGTGTCTAATCCATCAACCAGACAGGGGTCAAACTGACCATTTCTTTGTAAGGATATTTTATAGCAGTGTCTTGCCAGGACTTGATCTCCTCTGGCCTCTCCGACCCCTTGGCTTGTAGGAAATTTCAATTTCAGATGGTAGGTCGATACCATAGCTCGGAGGGTGTTGAGACCAGGTTGGTCGAGTATTGCGTTATAAGCAGACGGCGCCCTTACTATCAGAAAATCTACTTGTGCTCTAGATTGTTTCGGACACCGACCTGCAACTACGGTCAAAGTTATTACTCCTTCCACTGGCACAGCATCGCCAGTGAACCCTACCAATGTGGAGCTTATTGGCTCTAATCGATCATTCAGAATGGATATTTTTGAGAATGAATCGTAAAACAAAATATCGGCCAAGGTTTCATTATCAACAAGAATGCGGCGTACATCATAGTCAGTAATATTTAAAGAAACTATGACCGCATCATTATGGGGGAATTGAATTCCCTGGGTATCTTCTTCAGTAAAGGTTATAGATTCTTCAGTCCTTTGTCACTTGGACGGTCCGGCCGATCCACTGACTACTCTCCGTCGGGGTCCTCCAAAGATGGTGTTGATGATCCTGATTGGAGGTCGATCTTCAGGCTATTCTTTTCTCCTTGACAGCTCTGGTTGTGGTAGGGCCCTCGATCGATCTTCTCTACCTTCAGGCTGGCGTCGGATGAATCTGTTGAGCCGACCTCATTTGATAAGCTTCTCGATCTCATCTCAGAGCTGAATACACTTCTTTGTGTCATGGCCGTGGTTACGATGATAGAGATAGAACTTGTTAGGGTTGTGCTTCTCAGGATGTGTGCGCATCTTTTTCGGACTTGGTAGCTGCTCCCTGATCTCCATCAGCATTTGAGTTTTTGGAGCATTGAGAGGGGCGTAGCTGTGGAATCTTCCTGGGGGAGAGCTCCATCAAACTCTGCGGTCTGGGCTTCTCTGCCTACAAGCTTAGGGGGGAGTTCGGACATGCTTGTGTCCGGAGAGAGTTCGAGAATGTGGCCAAGCTTCACTCGGCCCTTTTTTAGCTACGGGCTTACTGGAATCACCCGCCTACCGCTCCTTCGTGGCCTCCTCATCCTTTAGCTTGAAAGCTTCCTCTGTCCGAGCATATCCTTCAGCCCGAGCCAGCAAATCAGTGAAGTCCCTGGGATACTTCTTTTCTAAGAAAAATAGAAGGTCATTCTTTTGAAGACCATTCTTCAGGGCGGCCATTGCAACTGATTGGTCCAAGTTTCGGATCTCCAATGTGACAGTGTTAAAATGGTTGACATAAGTTCAGATGGATTCTCTCTCCTTTTGCTTGATGTTGATGAGGGACTCCGAATCTCTCTGGAGATGTCAGCTGCTGATGAAATGAGCCGCAAACTGGTGGCTCATTTGATCAAAGAAGAAGATAGTACCCAGCTTCAGTGTCGAGAATCAATTTCTTGCTGCTCCCTTCAAGCTAGATAGGAAAGCTCGGCACAAGATGGCGTCTGGCACGCCATGAAGCAGCATCATTGTCCGAAAGGCCTCCAGGTGGTCAATCAGATCTGAGGTTCCATCGTAGCTCTCTAATTGGGGGAGCTTGAAGTTTCACGGGATCGGTTCCTGCATAATCTTTTGAGAAAAAAGAGGGTCAGTACAGATATCCTCACCATAAGCAGGGGGAGCATGGTGGAGCTCTTCGATCCGTCGGTTCATCTCTTGGAACCTTTGATCCAAGAGATCCTCTCGATCACGAATCTCGTGGGTCTTATGGCAGAACGATGATAGAGACCCTCCGAGGGTGGAATCGTGATCAGATAGAGGGCTCTCTACCTTCTGCTTTCCCTTTTCGGGGGATACAGGGCGACTGGCCCAAGTGGACCGCCCGATCGTCAGATTTTGGAACTCCGACGATGCTCTTTCCAGCCATACAGATGCCTGTAGCTGCTACTGCTGCTGCTGCATGGCCTGCACCATTTCGGTGAGGCCCCTGACCTACTAAACTAGCAAGTCGAACTGCTCCATGCCGACTGCCGTTGTCAGAGGAGAAGGATCCTGAGAAACTAGAGATGAGGCCGGAGCTGGCAGATCTTGCTGAGATCTGACCATGGAGGCCGTAGATCGCCTAGTGGATGCCTTTCAGGGAGGCATCTGGTTGGAATCTGGCTAGAGAAGAAGAAGAAGATGTCGAAGAAGATGACCGGAGATAATCCTGTTGAGTGCTCCTTTAAGAACAAGGGTCCTGCGAAGACACAGGTCCTTCCTCTAGCACCAATTCTGTTGGTACAGAATTCTGTCGATGCTGAAGAAGCTGGAGTCGAGGGGATCACGACCGCCGTTGGGACCTGCAAGAAAAGTCTAAATCGGAGTTGGGGGTGCTCTGACAAGACCCTCTGATGCTCAAGTTAGTATTCTGCTTCAATAGAAATGGAGCACTCGATTCGGATCTTTAGCAGAGTTTAGAAATAGTACTTAGAGCTTAGAGGAGAACGTATCTGGGGGGTTCCCTTATATAGATGGGAGAGCGTAACTGATTGACAGCGATGTCCGCAACTACATGGTAGTGGGCCGTTCGGAGCCACGTGGAGTTTGTTACGGAGAGTAGTGGTGTCCGTTGTCGCAACTTGTCGGAGAGTGGTGGGGCCACGTGGAGTTTGTTACAGGGAGTGGAGTGGTGTCCGTTGTCCCGACTTGCCAGAGAGTTCGAGCTGGATGGCTGAAGCTCGATTGGAACGTCTGGTGGAGCGAAATAGCTTTCTATGTCAGCAATCTAAAAGAAGCTCGGATGTTTTCAAGGTTGCTAACAGGTTAACTATTGTTGGATGCCTTAGACGTTGATACCGTAGATGGAAGTCATCTGCTGTAGAAGCTCGGACGAAAACTTTCTGTTGGAGAAATCTGGTTGGAGTCCGATTGCTAGAGAAGTCCGTCTGGAATTTGTCTGATATGGAAGCTTGTCTGAAGACTGTCTACTGGAGAGGTCCGGTTGCATGAGGGATCTGACAGAAGGTCAACCAATAACGAAATTTAGAAGGCATTGTGGAAGTTCATCCGCTGGAGGAGTTCGAAGAAAATTTGTCTGTTGGAGGGGTCTGGTCGGCACTATTGAAGTTCGATTGGCACTGTTGAAGGTTGATAGTGGGAGAGGTACGGAAGACACGAGAGGCAATCGATCATTGTAGAAATTCGACTACAGGAGCATGTCTGTTGTAGAAGTTCATCTGAAATCCATCCACTGTAGAAGTTCAGACGGAGTCCGATTCTTACAGAAGTCTGAAAAGAGGCCACTTACTGTAGAAGCTCGGATGGAGACCGGTTGCCGTGGAAGCCCGAGTGGAGATCGCTTATTGCAGAAGCTCGACTGAAGTCCGCTTGCAATAGAAGTTCTGATGGAATTCGCTTACTATAGAAGCTCGGATGAAATTCGAAAGGTGGTTGACCACTGTAGAAACTTGGATGGAGTCTGGTTACTGTAGAAGTCCTACAACTGGAGAAGCTCGGACATTGACGAAGTCTGGAAGAAGCTTGGAGCAAAGTTGATCGTGACAGGAGGAAGTCTGAAAAAGATTCGGAGAGTAGTCGATCACTGTAGAAAGTCGGCTGATAGTGAAGCCCAGAGAGCATTTGGAGCAGTCCGATAAACGACTAAAAGAGCTCATTATTGGAGAAGTCTGGAGGGTACGATAGGAGTTCGTCCGTTGGAGGAATCCGGAGGACACCGTGGAAGGTTGACTATTGGAGGAGTCCAGATGGTACTATGGAAGCTCGGACGGTCGGGAAAGTTCAGAAAGACGCCGCACAAGGTCGGAAGCCGGAAGAGTCCTGAGAGGGTTGTCCTCTTACGAACTTCGACTGGGGTTATTTTATACCCAACAGGGCTTGATCCAATCAAGTCTATTATCCAATAGGATTTGATCCAATCAAAGCTTATATCAAACTAATCTCATTAATTTGATTTTGTATCTCTGAGATCAATTGGAACAAGTCCTGTCATTCAATAGGGCTGTATCCAATCAATCCAAAGCCAATCTAATTGAATCCAATTCAGTTAGATCTAATCCAATCCCTATTGCTCAATCAAATTGAGCCAATCAACAATCATATTATTAATTAATTATTTTTTTAATTTATCAATCATTAGTAAATAATTTATTACAACCTTTATAAAATATTAATCATCAATCAAATAGATAATTAAACCCTTCAACAATTCATAATTGTCGATCACTCATTTAATCAGATAGGTACTTCTATATCGTGATTCCATAGATTCGAACCTAAGTCAATAGCATAAGAATAATTCTATACTAATCGATATAACCATCTAGTAATGGGACCCGACATCTAGATAGGCCGAATGTATGCCCAGCAATACTCTAGAATCCATGTGGATATAGTTACCATATAATTCATCCCTTTGACACTTGATGCTCAAGGATGACAAAGGGTTAAACTGTCAACCTAGGAAGAGTGGTCTACATTGTGTCTCAATTTTAAAAGTCCTGTGACTCCTTATTAGGACTACTTTGATCAAAATTTTGCTGAATTGAAACACAATGATGTATCATCTCTAATTTTAATTGGAGCGGTTAATCTCATCTTGACTCGCACTCAGACTTCATAAGTACTTGACTGTACCCAAAAATCTTCCATCATCGAATTAAAAATTCAAATTATCCGACACCAAAGCACAGTGAGTTACTTGCAAGTCACCAAGGCAGCCTCAGATCTGAGGGACACTTATACCCATATCCCATCAGAGCAGTCTTTGACAGTAGAGTGCTCTGAAAGTGGTGACACTCAGTGAAATATACTCTTACAAATCACCCATATGTCATACCCATGTCACCACATGTCTTGGTTAAGAAGACAACCAACTAATATGGTACACAATGACCTACACTCGATATAATTATCATCTTCATAACAATTGTATCATTTGGTCGTGAGCAGGATTTAAGAACCACACGATAAATCCTCCTTTATCATGTTGATAGTAGTAATTCTATGGACTTCATCATAAATGAGTTCTATTTTGAAAGATATATTCCTTATAATGAATCTGTTAGATAATATTTATTATTTTATAATTCATTTACATGTATAGAGCATAATCATCTACAAACTAGATGATTGACTTTAGGATACATTTTTCAACAACTCTCATTTGGACTAAAGCCAATCAGATCGGTATCAAATATCCATCTTTCATTTAAGATCATCGAATTCATTAGATCTGATTGCTCTAATCAATGAGTCAGTCAAGTTCTCCTTTCGGTCGATCTTCCTAAGATCGATTTTATTTCGATCTTATCGAATAAGGTGATTGCAATGCAAAAAATGTTTGGTTCTTAGATGGAACATCAATTCTTTAGCTTGAGTTATGGTTCTAGTATTGGTGTCAATACAAAAAGATTGGACCATCAATGGAGGGTGCCACTCCATGCTTATTGATGAACTTTCATAACCAAACAACTTCTTTACCAGTATCAAATACTGTAAAGAACTTCGTATCGCAAATAAAACTGGCTACTGAATACTGCATAAAATCTTTCCAGCATGTCGCTCCCCTTTTAGGATAAAAATATAATCTGACACAACTTTATCATTTCAATCTGACAAGAAATTGAAATCAATATTCCATAGGTTTTAAGTCAGACTCTTCATAAACGAGGCATTGGTTCTTAATATTTCATAAATACTTAAGGATGGTTCTAATAACCTTCCAATTTTTTTTGGAGAACGAAGATGACAATCAAGTTTTTATTCCCTATAATGTAGGAATGTCATTTTTAATTAAGAGAATTTTATCCAAACATCACAAAGAATACTTTTATAGAACTATTAGTCTATTTATATATACAAGATTCTACTTCATTCTTAATGAAGCCATATGTTCAATATATATGTTCCAACACTGAGAAGCTTGATTCAATCCAGGTGGACTTGAGGATTGCCACAAAGAAACTGTCTCATCATAGTCAACACTATAATTTTGATGAAATCCTTAGGCAATCAAACAGAATTAATAGATCTCCACCTTTTCATCTACGCCTCTAATCTATCTAGAATCTACTCACACCCTATGGGTTTTACCCCTTTAGGTGAATCAATTAATATCCATATATTGTTGATCTTGATGGACTTCATTTCAGATTTAATGGCTCCAAGCCACTTTTCAAAGTTAGATCCCTGTATTACATCTGTATGGGAGATCAAATCTCCATCCCGAACATAGAAATTGAAGTATCTGTTCGACTGATACGGTACTCTACTGTATCTACTCAAGGATGTCTTTACATTGGACTCTGGATTTGATCTAATCAGCTCCGATTCTATTGGTTTGTGTTAGAGTCAATTTTTCTACCTATGAAGCTTCATCAAGCTTGCTCTTAATGGCATCAGTTCCTTCATCAAGAAACTTTTTTTTCAAAAAGAATGTCTTAAGATTCATGAACATCTCATGTCCATCAAGAAGGTAGAAGAAATATCTTTAATATAATATTTATTAGACCAAAATGTAAGTTAGTCAATTTGTGAACATTTCATGTAAGTTCGACACCTCAAATCCTAAGGTAAGAGAGTATCAAATTATCCAAGTCCATATCCCATATGGAGTTTTGATGATCGATTTGCTCAGAATATTCTCGAGCACATATCAAGTAGTCTCTAAAACATAACCTCAAGCAGACCAGCAAATTTCACAGTGGATCGAATCATATCTAACAAGGTTCAAATCTTCCTTTCAGACATCTTTTTTAAATAGTGATGTCCCATGAGAGGTCTGTTAAGAAAGAATCTAATTTTCTCCAAGGCATGTCAAAACTTACTGTAAAGGTATTCACTTCATTGGTCTGACCGATGAGTTTTAATACTCTTTACAGTTTATTTTTCTACCTCATTATGAAATTATTTGAATATTTCAATCGATTCAAATTTGTATTTTATAAGCAAGACACACCCATGCCAAAATAGGTCATCAAAGATTTTAATGAAGCAGCAGGCCCTCTTTTGGCACTTATATTCATGAGTAAAAATACATTAATATGTATCAAACCCAAAATATCTCTGACTCATACACCCTTTCCAATAAAAGATGACTAGATCAATTATGCCAAATACAGGCTTTAGTGACATTATCTAATCTAGGATGCTAGTTAGATGTGTACTTTATACTAACAAGCTATGGTATTGTATTTATGTCATTTTTAATGGTCCACTCATTATTGCAGTATCATTCACAATGATATCACAATAATCATTCTTATTGACACCATCAATAAAATTGGACAATAATAATAATCACTTAAAATAACATCTTCAGGATTGAAAACAAGCTTAATGATTCCTAATGTTAAGACTGGAATAGACTTCCATGTCTTGCATTCAAGACTCTCTTGCCATTTTCAAATCTTCTACCATCCTGAAGTTTTTTATAACTATTTGTAAACATAACTTATACTGTCGGTATCGTATACCCTGATAGTAGGATTACCAATAGAGAAACTTCAAGGAGATCATATAGCTATCTTGACCAGCAATCATTTGTTGATTTCTCTTTTAAGCCTGTTTGGGTTAGCTTGAGATTTTTTGATCAATTTACCCAAAAACTATACTTAACTTCTGATACTGGCTATCAAAGTTAGGTCGATAATATTTTCACTATCAATAGTGAAGAGAGCGATAATTTTTTAATCATTTCTGAAAAGAAAACAATTGACCTATTAGTATATGAATTATTTTAAGCCTAAAGACTTGGACTTTACTCTATAAGTTCTCCTACTATTTTATACGAATTGATTGCCTCTACCTCCAATCTGAGGATTACTTTAATTCCTTAGCAAGTGCTAGAATCCACACAGACTACATTCAAGCTCGAGTGTGGCTCGGCCAACCCTAGTATATCCATGGGTAGGTTCATAACTAATTATTTATCTAAATAATTTCTAGCAATCAGATTTTGCCCCAGACATCTCTTCAGCAGGCGTGTGGCACCTCCACTGAAAATTTTGGTTAAGTCCAACTATCAACATGACAACATCAAGTGCATCCAATAAAATGGATGTCCCAACCTCAGTGTGGCTTGGCCAACCTGAATATTTATCTAAAGGTACAACAAGATGATCATATAATGGATGATAATTCTAATACATAATAGACACCAAGTGTGTGACACCTTCAATGTCTATTTGGAATATTGGACTCATTATCACACACCTTAATGGGAGGCCATGATCTAGTTATTTCCATAATTAGCTCATTTTATAAACCTAATAATTTAAAAGATTTGGTTAATTTATTTTATAAAATATTAGTCGACTTATAAGTCATAAATCTTTTCACTGACTTCACCAAGTCATGAAAAGGACTAATGACTAGTAGGCCCAACCGATATGTCATAGATCCTCCCACTAACATTATCAAGTCATAAGAAGGATTAGAGATAAATCGATCTAGGGCACCTAAATCAGTCATACTAATTTGTTAGATGTGTGCCCTAGATGCCAGATCGGCTGACACATTCCTGTACAGATCTAAAGGCAAATTTATAATTTTGACTATAAATGAATAAAAGGGTTATTCTT
The DNA here is from genome assembly GCF_000442705.2 of Elaeis guineensis. Taxonomy (NCBI): domain Eukaryota; kingdom Viridiplantae; phylum Streptophyta; class Magnoliopsida; order Arecales; family Arecaceae; genus Elaeis; species Elaeis guineensis. The sequence continues at coordinate 58,310,839 of NC_026005.2, read as the reverse complement.
CTATCACATTGTGTACATTGTGTCTGTGGTACATCCTTTGAGTTAGTAAGAATGTAAATTCATATTTTCAAGAGTTGAAAATTTAAGGTATGAATTTACATAACTAACTCATAAACAGCTCCTGATCATAGGATCATCACGAGGATGGTGATCGATCCGGAAGGTTGGTGTATGATCACTTTCTTAGGATAGATGTGTCTTGAGTCTATGGTGTGGAGACACCGGAGCGAGAATACAGATATTCATTGAGAATGAGAGTACTGAGCGTGACCACATCAAGCAGTCATAAGGAAGTCTACCTTCTCGTCGATGACTAGCTCGATGCTACAGTTGTGTGTCTAGTTCTTTGACCTGAGATGCATCGACAGTTCACCTTGAGTGTGTTATAGTTTGACTACACCATAACTTGATCTCCTAACCATTCAGAATCCTGAGGTATATGTTGGCTGTAGCATATTCATTGTAGGAACTAGGTCGCACCAAGATGGGATCTATCAACCTCGGTAGATGAGAGGAGTAGTCCTATGATGATCGAAAGATCGAGTCCTTAAGCCCATGGTCATGGTAGAGTAAAATAATGGAAAAAGAGTTTTTCATTGGGGTTTCACATCGAACTCGGATCGATCGATTGATTCATATGACTGATGTTGGGTTTGACGAGTTCACCTTAACCCTAATTCTGTCGGGACTCATGATAGAGGAACTCAATCACACAAGTAGCTGCACCAAGAGGTTCATCTTCAGTTCTGATGGGTTGCCACCACATACTGCTAGATATCACTGGTGGATTTTGAGAGCAATTAGAATGATATTGATGATCGATCATTCTAATTGTCTGAATCAGAAGAGTTCTGATCCATCGAAAGGAGTTTCGATGATGTCGATGATGAGATTACGACATGTCTCATTACCATACAGAATTGAACCTAACTGGATTACACAAACAAGGATTAGGATCTGGATGTCATCAATTGGGCTAACCCAATTGATTTGGATAAGATCCAATTAGGTTCAAGAAAATCGTGCTAGCACACGATTGAGCCTAACTTTCTCCTCGTGTAATCTTTTCTGTCTCTACTGAGCCAAATATGATTTGACTCATCTAGAGAACCTTAGAAAGGTTTCTCTCAGTCTAAATGAAGCTTGTCCAGCTCAAAAAAGGTTTGTCTTAATTCATGAGATGAATTTAAGACAAGCACCTGCTAATTCCTGTCACCTGTCAATTTTATTTTAGGACATCTGTCAAATGTTGACATATGGGTCTTAAACTGAAGAGAGCTCATTGGAGGATTTTTGTAGAGTATCCACATACCAAAACTTAATTGAATTGGGTGCCATAATCAGATTATGGCATGAGCCCAATTGGATTTAAGTGGGCGCCCCAAATGGATAAGAACTAAAGAGTCCTGATAAACATGGACTCTTTGGCGCCACCTTGCTTGATCTTATCCAATGTTGGTGCCAACTTAGGAGATAAGGTGGCATTTTTATCCGATATGATTAGATGATATCACTCCATCAATCAAAATTTTTCCAAAATTTATTGGAATTTTTTGATTGGTTGAATGATGTGGCACTGCGCAGCATACAGGGTCTATATAAATCCTACTGCACCTAGGGTTTCGTAAAAGAAATTATTTTATGCACAAAACTCAATAGCTACCACTCCCTCCCCTCTTATCTATGTTTTTACTACTCTTCTTCATCCCCTCTTCATGTCCAAAGAGTTGGACATCCATCTGGTATAGATCCAAGGCGTGGTGACGCCTGGAACAGAAGGCTGCAGGACTTCTTCGACAGGCTGCTGCTCCAACTTCAGGAAGATTTTTGAAGATCTTTCTAATCAGATTTAGATCTAATTTTTGGAGCATAGATTTGTGAGGACAATATATTCTAGGTCATACCTGAGTGGATGCCGGTAGAGGCCAGGTGCTTGCGTGGCTACATCAGAATCTCGGGCTGTGCAGAGATCATCTACAGGGTAATCAGATTACCCTTGAGGTATTTCTTCTTTCATCATAGTTTTAGATTTAATTTTAGATTTAAAATATCAGATAATAAGATTAGATCTATAGATTTAGATTTAAAATACATGTAGGATAAAAAATTTTTAAATTTATTCCATCCCAGATTTGCTGAAATCTGGAAGATCCTACGAGGAAAAGCGATTTTCCTCCTTCAAGTGGTATCAGAGCCAGGTTATTGGCTCTATTTCAGATCTAATTTAGATGTAATTTTAATTTTTATTTATCTAATATTAAAGATTTTAGATATCACATCAGATGTGATAGGATCTGAAATCAAAATATTTAAAAATTAAATCTAAGAATATCTAACATGCATAAGATGCATGACTAGACTAGGATTAGTTGAATCCATGAATAAGCTTAAGTCTTATGTTTTAATGAGATTAAAATATAAATTAAATCTTATTTATTCTCTATTTTGTTGAGGTTATAAGTGTTATAATTAGATCAAAAAATAAAAAATAAAATTTTAGTTTTTTCATAAAATTGATCTGCTGCATGTCTAGACTAGTTGTAGAATTGTTCTAGTAACTTGTCTAGAATAGATTTAATTTTGAATAGTTCAATTTAAATCTTATTTTTTAGATATTACATATGATGTATCAGATCTGAAAGCATATTAATTAGATTAATTTTTGATACATGAGATGTATGCAAAGCATGTATTAGTTAGATCTTAAATTATATATGTGATATGTTAATTTAGATCTAACTAGCTTTGTAGTTAAATTTATATTTCTGATTAAGGTATTCCTCATGGCCGTCCGATCATAAGAATAAAGTAGGATTTTAAGACCTTCTCTTTTCATTCAATGGGGTGTTCATATAACGTGTAGGGGTGTCGCGTGTTCATCCTTAATTAGAAATCAAAACTTACTTTTCTGCAAAACCCTAGATCCTGAAATCCTATGATTTATTTTATATGCTTTGTTTATGAAACCAAACTTAATTAATGAATTAAGCTTATAAAATTAAGTTACGTCTAAAATTGAGAATTTCAGATCTAAGATATTTTCATAAAATTGGGTTCAGGCTTGGGTAGCTCAATTAGGTCTAGCGGTTGATTAAACTGAATCAAGAGTTGGTTAGGTGGGATCATGAAAGCTAATAATTGACCAGCCTAATAGGATTAAGTCTGGGTCAAGGTCGAATCACATTTAGATGTGACTCGATCAAGTTAAGACCTAATTTGGCTCAGTGGTTAGAGCCTGGATTGTAGGCTAACCCAATTAGTTCTGGTTCGACAATTTGGTGTCTAAGATAAGTTGGGCAGATGCAATCGATTGATTTTTAATTGAGAGCTACTCGACTCGAATACGTTCTTGTTGAGTTAATGGCATATCCCTCCCATCGGTCTCACTTATCTGGCCATATGTGCCGACTCAGTTTTGATTAGAGGTGGCTAACAATTTGAGCTAACCCATGCCACTAGGTTAGTCATAATTGTTATGACTATGTCAAGTCAAGTTTAATGAGACCTAAATCAAATCTCCCTAAGAAAATATTAAGTCTAGGTCTTCCACCATTGTGGATGTGCGGGCCCTTCCCAGAGTTGATTGTTCTCGACTGGTTACAGTGGCTCAGTTGCACCGAGAAGGTGCAACCATGTCCATTAGGCATTGGATGCTACGAATTAGAGAATGGGTTGGGCTTAATATTTCGGATATGGTGAGGGACCCAATCAGGAATCTAGTTCGCGCAAATGGTGGGTCTGACTTAACTAAGGATTGGAGCAATATCCTGGGCACGGTGAGCTTCATGAATTAGAGATCAAGTTTTGGATGTACCATGATTAGAGAATCATTGGACAAGAGTTGTCCACTCATCAGTTGACCCATCACCAATAATTGTTAGGTGAGGTGGTGAGCCAATCGGTGAGACCGCACCACCCACTAAAAATTACTAATCATGGAGATTTTTACATCTCTACCAAGGGAGTGTAGGGATCTGAGAAAATAGTGAGAGCTTAATTTATTTAAAAATAAAACTTCTAAATAAATTGATTAAGTCTGATTATAAAATCTAACTAGAAACTTTTGACTCTCTACAAGAAACATATCTGTCTCAAACCCCCAGACCAAAATATTAGACACCCACAGATTGACTGGACCCAATTTCAAAGACTAGTTGAGGAACTACAGAATTATTCTGGGTTTTGAAAAAAATTGACTCATGTCTTGGACCAGGACCCACCTGCCATGCCAGCATGTCCGACTGCTGAATAGAGAGCATCTCTGGAAAAATAGATGGATGATGATAACAAAGCAAGGTACTACATGTTGGGTGCAATGTCTGATGACTTGTAGGGCCAACATGAGAATATTTTGACTACCCGCCAAATATTGGCTCACCTGCAAGAGTTGTTTGGTGAATAGAGTCGTGCGGCCAAGTATCAAGTCTGTCAAAGACTTTTTAAGGCCAAGATGCGTGATGGGCAGTTAGTCCAAAATCATTGTTTGACAATGATCAAGGATCTTGAGGAGCTTGAGAAACTCGATATCATCTTAGACAAGAATTTTTAGATTGATGTGATCCTTCAGTCCTTGTCCGATGTATATGGTCAGTTCATCATGAACTTTCATATGCATAAGATGCAGTGTACCTTGACCAAGTTAATGAACATGCTGGTTACGGCTGAACTTTTTATAAAGGGTTTAAAAGGCTCAGTTTTTACTGTGGAGTGGACTTCTTCCAAAAGAAAATCTTTTGAAAAGAAAAAGAAGTCTGCGAAGAAGCAGAGGTGGATGGTAAGAAGACGAAGACAGAACCGAAGAAGAAGGCTGCTGATAAGGAAAAATATTTTCACTGCCAATCAGACGGCCATTGGAAGCAGAACTGTCCTCAGTACCTGGCCACCTTGAAGAACAAGAAGGATGGTCCTTCTGGAGGTATGCTCATTTTAGAGTCTAATCTTACGATTTCTTCTGCATCCAGTTGGGTGCTTGACTCTGGTTCTAGTGCTCATTTGTGCACTTCTATGCAGGGTCTTGAGGAGAGCAGGAGGTTGAGGGATGGGAAAATGATCCTACGCATCGGGAACGGAGCAAGAGTTGCTGCTGTGGCCGTGGGAACCTACACTCTTTTATTACCGTTAGGATTAGATTTATTTCTTAGAGATTGTTATTATGTGCCTGTAGCAAGTAGGAATTTGATTTTTGTTTCATGTTTATCATAAGAAGGCTATGTGATTAGCTTTCATAAGGACCATTGTAACATTTTTTATGAAAATAATAAAGTTACATATGGTTTTCTTATTAACGATCTCTATCAGCTATATATTGATGTATCTGTATTTAATATTGAGCAAAATATGAATGCCATAGGAATTAAAAGGCCTAGAGATAGTCTAAATGATAAGTATCTGTGGTACCTAAGGCTAGGTTATATAGCGGAAGATAGGGTTAACAAATTGGAGAAATCCGAGCTATTGAGTCCGTTGACTTCTGAGTCATATCCAGTTTATGAATCATACCTTCAAGGTAAAATGACCAAGCTTCCTTTTGTGGGACATGGAGAAAGGGCCACAGACCTATTTGCCCTAGTACATACAGATGTGTGCGGCCCATTTGATGTGCCGGCTAGAGGCAATTACATCTACTTCATTACCTTTACCGATGATATGTCTAGGTACGAATATGTGTTTCTAATTAAACACAAGTCTGAAGCTTTTGAAAGGTTCAAAGAATTCAGACATGAGGTAGAAAAACAAACAGGAAAGCCCATTAAGGTTCTTCGATCAGATCGAGGAGGTGAATACCTTAGTCGGGAGTTCCTAGACTATCTTAAGGACAATAGCATAGTCTCTCAATGAACTCCACTTGGAACGCCTCAACTCAACGGGGTTTCAGAATGGAGAAATCGGACCCTATTAGATATGGTCCGTTCCATGATGAGCTTCACGGACCTCCCTAAATTTCTTTGGAGATATTATCTCATGACAGCAATTTATGTATTGAATAGGGTTCTCTTTAAAATTGTTCCTACCACACCATATGAGATATGGCATGGTAAGAAGCCAAGTCTGAATCATCTCAGAATTTGGAGTTGTCCAGCTCATGTCAAGAGACAGCAGGAGGACAAGTTAGAGTTCAGATCTTTTAGAGCTCGGTTCATAGGATATCCTAAAGAATCATTAGGATACTATTTCTATATTCTGAAAAATCATAATGTGATTGTGAGTCGAAATGCTATTTTTTTAAAAAAATAGTTTAATCAAGATGGTGACATCGGAAGAATAATTAAGCTCAAGGAGAATGTCTCCTAAGAGCAACAAGCTAAAGAACCTGAGGAACCTAATCAATCAGAACCAGTCTTAACACAACCTCTTCCACCTCATAGATCGACTAGGGTTTCCCGTCCTCCTGAAAGGTACTTAGGTACCATACAAGAGGATGTAGAGAAAATATTTCTCACAAAAAATGAGGTTCATGGTGATGACCCCAAGACCTATGATAAGGCGATATCAGATATCGACTCCGAGAAATGATTAGAGGCAATGAGATCAGAAATTGACTCGATGCACTCAAACCAAGTCTGGACCTTGGTAGATCCACCTGAAGGTATTGTACCTATTGGGTGTAAATGGATCTTCAAGAGAAAGATAGGTGCAGATGAAAAATATGGAGACATTCAAGGCTAGGCTCGTCGCGAAAGGTTATAGTCAGCGTGAAGGCATTGACTATCAGGATACCTTCTCGCCCGTAGCCATGCTAAAATCCATTCACACATTGCTTGCTGTTGCAGCCTATTTTGATTATGAAATATGATAGATGGACGTGAAAATGGCATTCTTAAATAGACATCTTGAGGAAGATATCTATATGGAACAGCCACTTGGTTTTACATCCAGTGATGATGACCACAGGATCTGCAAGCTGCAAAGATCCATTTATAGACTTAAGCAAGCATCTCGGAGTTGGAATACTCATTTCAATGATATCATCAAAATGTTTGGTTTCATCAAGAACGAGGAGGAACCATGTGTGTTCAAAAAGGTCAGTGGGAGCGCAGTTGTCATCCTCGTATTGTACGTAGATGACATCCTCCTAATTGTGAATGACATTCTCATGTTGACCTCAGTCAAAGTATGGTTGTCTAAGGAGTTCTCTATGAAAGATCTAGGAGAGGCATCCTTTATACTGGGTATTAAGGTCTATAGAGATAGACCAAATAGGATGCTGAGACTTTCACAGAAGATGTACATAGAGGAGGTGCTAAAGAGGTTTAGCATGAAAAACTCCAAAAGAGATTTATTGCCTTTTAGACATGGCATTCATCTCTCCAAGAAGATGTGCCCTAGCACACCTGAGGAGATTGAATGCATGAGCAAGATCCCTTATGCTTCTATAATAGGGAGCCTCATGTATGCCATGCTATGTACACGACCTAATATAGCCCATGCTGTGAGTGTCACAAGCAGATATCAGTCGAATCTAGGCAAAGAGCACTGAACTTCTGTGAAATGTATCCTTAAGTACTTGAGAAGGACTAAGGATATGTTTCTAGTCTTTGGGAATGGAGAACTCCAGATTCAGGGATATACAAACTCAAACTTTATGTCTGATATAGATGATCGAAAGTCGACATCTGAAAGTCTATTCATTTGCAATGGTGGTGCAGTCAGCTGAAAGAGTTCCAAGCAGACGGTGATTACTGATTCTATTATGGAGGCAGAGTATATTGCTGCATCAGAAGCTGCGAAGGAGGCATTCTGGTACAAAAAATTTGCCGCAGAGCTTGGAGTGATGTCATCGGATGCCATACCTCTTTACTATGACAATAATGGTACCATAGCCCTAGCTAAGGAGCCAAGATTTCACCAGAAGTCCAAGCACATCGAGCGGCGATTCCATCTAATCCGTGATTACCTCGAAAAAGATTATGTCGAGGTCAAGAGAGTCAACTCCACAGATAATGTGGCAGACCCGCTGACAAAGCCATTAGACCAGCAGAAAATCGAAGTCCACCTTGAGAAGATGGGACTTAGATATGTAGCCAATTGGCATTAGGTCAAGTGGGAGTTTGTTAGATGTGTGCTCTAGATGCCAGATCGGCTGATACATTCCTATATAGATCTAAGGGTAAATTTATAATTTTGACTATAAATGAATAAAAGGGTTATTCTTCTATCACATTGTGTACGTTGTGTCGTGATACATCCTTTGAGTTAGTAGGAATGTAAATTCATATTTTCAAGAGTTGAAAATTTAAGGCATGAATTTACCTAACTAACTCATAAACAGCTCCTGACCAAAGGATCACAAGGATGGTTATCGATCCGAAAGGTTGGTGTACGATCGCTTCCTTAGGGTAGATATGTCTTGAGTCTACGGTGTGGAAACACCGGAGTGAGAGTACAGGTATTCATTGAGAATGAGAGTACTGAGCGTGACCACATCAAGTAGTCATAAAGAAGTCTACCTTCTCATCGATGACTAGCTCGATGCTGCAGTTGTGTGTCTAGTTCTTTGACCTGAGGTGCATCGACAGTTCACCTTGAGTGTGATATAGTTTGACTACACCATAACTCGGTCTCCTAGCCATTCGAAACCCTGAGGTGTATGTTGGCTATTATTGGAGCATGATCCCGGCTCCTCCCATGGACCTTGGGTGCAGCAGAACCAGCAACGAACAAATCTGGAGACTTCTGGACACGATCTAAGTCTCTTGACGAAATCAGCCTGGTTGCTGTCTTCTTCGTCAGCCTTTTGTTCCAGATGAACAACGCCTCTGAAAAACCTCTAAAAAATCCAAGATCTGGTACCCAACCAGATCAAGCCTAGATCGAGGTCTTTCAATTTGTATATCTCAAATCAGGGTATTTTAGATAGGAAAGAAGATAGATGGAGACAGACCTCGCAGATCTGTCCTGCTGCAGCGTTTCCTGTAGATCTATTGATGGAGATCTCACCCGTGCCTCAAACGATGTCAGATCAACTCCAGATCTGAGAGAGACTTGTATCAACCTCTTCGCAAGAGATTCTAGATCCTAGACCTGGTGCTTGGGTGGCTGCAAGAGAGGAGAAGACAGATCTGGTTGGCGGCTGCAAGAGAGGAGGGGCTAGCACCTCCTTTGCTTTTCTTTCCTTTTTGGGCCTGACGGCAAGAAACCCTAGGATTTCTTGCTCCTGGGGCATGGAGAAGAGCTGGAGAGAGAGGGAGAAGAGAGAGAGAGACTTGGAAGAAATGGTTTCTTGTATTCCTTGGCTTGATCAAACCTATACAAGTACATGTATATATAAACACTGGGTCAAGTGACCCAAACCCAAAACTCCCTTGACCAACTCTATGGGAGATTAGGTTAACCCAAGCCCATGTACACCCATGACTTGACCTAATCTCACCTATCCTGGGCTCAGACCTGGCCCATAAAGAGTTGGTCCCTTGAGGCCCACATAACCTAGACCTCAAGAACCCGAAAGGCCCACAGCCTTTCAACCTAGGGCCCAACTAGCCCTAGAGCCTCCATGAAGCCCTCATGAATGATGGACCTTGGCCTTATCCTTGATCCCCTGAGCCTTGGGCACACCACCTGGATCACAACAATCTCCACCTTGGTGTCCCAAGGCCTCAACCAGCTCCACTCTGTCCATCAGCCGCATCAGCTCAACACATCTCTGAAAGCTGTCCCATGGAAGTACCTTCGTAAGTGCATCAGCTGGGTTCTCCTTGGTGTGCACCTTCACCAGCTCCACCTCGCCATCCTCCACAAGCTCCCTGATCCGATGATACCGAATGTCGATGTGCTTTATCCTTGCATGATAGACTGAGTTCTGTGCTAATAGAAGTGCACTCTGGCTGTCACAGTGCACTCTAATGGCCTCCTGAGTAAGGCCCATCTCCGTCATCAAATTCTTCAACCAACTTGCCTCCTTAGCTGCTTCTGTCAGCCTGATGTACTCCACCTCTGTAGTGGATAGAGCCGTGATAGGCTGCAGAATCGATCTCCAAGAAATAGGACCTCCATACAGGCTAAAGATGAAGCCTGTCGTAGACCTCCGGGTATCCACATCTCCACCAAAGTCTGCATCTACATAACCGCCAATCAGCCCCTGAGCCTCCTTGGACATGTAAGAGTATCCCACTGCACCTCCTCGCTGTCCGTAGCAGATGCCAACTCCAACTGAACCCGCCAAGTATCTGAATATCCACTTCAGAGCTCTCCAGTGCTCCCTGTCAGGCTGCGCCATGAACCTGCTAACCTGACTCACTGCATGAGCGATGTCTGGCCTACAACAGACCATCGCATACATCAAGCTCCCAACTCTTGAAGCATAAGGAACCATCTCCATCTCCTGAGCCTCCACCTCAGTCTGTGGCACCATGGTCTTCGAGAGTCTGAAGTGACTGGCAAGTGGCAGCTCCGCCGGCTTTGCTCCCTTCATCCCGAATCTCTCTAAGACCTTCTGTATGTAGCCCCCCTAAGATAGATGCAGCACCCTCCGGGCTCGGTCTTTGAAAATCTTTATGCCTAGGATCTTTCTTACATGGCCCAAATCCTTTATCTCAAACTCCCGAGATAAGGATGCCTTCAGATCCTGCACAACCTTCCTACTCTTGCATGCTATAAGCATGTCATCCACATACAAGAGTCGGAATAGTCTAGAACCATCCTCAAGAGACTGAACATAAACACAGAGATCAAACTCGTACCTGGAAAGTCCAATGCTATGCATATAGGAGTCGAACCACTTGTACCATTGCCTCGACGACTGCTTCAGCCCGTACAGTGACTTTTGCAACAAACAAACCTTTCCCTCTGATCCTGGATCTCTAAAACCGGGTGGCTGCTCCATGTAAATCCTCTCCTCCAAATGCCCATGGAGGAATGCCGTCTTGACATCCATCTGCTCCAGCTCTAAATCCTGAGCTGCTACAATGCTCAGCAGCACTCTGATGAAAGTATGTCTGACGACGGGAGAGAAGACCTCACTGAAGTCGATGTCTTCCTTCTGGGAGTATCCCTTGGCCACTAACCTCGCCTTGAATCTGATACCTCCCTGCTCTGAAGGCCCTTCCTTGCGATTGTAGACCCATTTGCAGCCAATGGGCCTCTTCCCCTGTGGCAACTGCACCAATCGCCATGTCTGGTTCTGGTGGAGAGACTGCATCTCCTCGGACATCGCCTGGACCCACCGCTCTCTATCCTGGCTCTCAATAGCCTCCTGATATGTATATAGGTCTCCATTCACTATCATCAGGGCATATGACAGCATCTCCTCGAAGCCATATCGGTCCGGTTGCCTGATGGTCCTCTTGGGTTTGTGTAGGGTAACACCGATATCAGTCCTCGATCCAGCTCGCTCCTGCTGGACCTCTCCACCTCGATCATCCATCTGAGTCCTCTCCACCTGTGGAGACACCTTAGGTAGGTTCTCCACCTGAATGTCATGTCCTTTCATAGTACCTGCAAGAGGCAAAATAAAAGAGGAAAGCTATCCAACAGCACCCTGCTGGACCTCCTCCTGCTCCTGCTGCTCCTCCATGCCTGCTCACCTTCGTAGGACTGACTCCTCATCAAAAGTCACATCCCGACTAATGATGACCTTCTTTTCCAAGGGATCCCACAGCCTGTATCCCTTAACTCCTCGCGGATAGCCTAGAAACACCATCTTGCGTGATCTGACGTCTAGCTTGCTCCACTCACCAGCTCCAATGTGCACATAGGCCGTGCACCCAAATACCCGTAGATGGCGCAGCCCAACCATCCTCCCAGACCACACCTCCTTTGGAAGCCTGCCATCCAACCTGGTGTGAGGTGATCGATTGATCAAGTAACCCGCTGCGTCAACTGTGTTAACCCAGAACTCTTTTGGAAGCCCTGCCTGCAGCATCATGCATCGTGCCTTTTCCAAAAGTGTTCTATTCATCCTCTCGGCCACCCCATTCTGCTATGGAGTCTCCTTAACTGAGAAGTGTCTCCTGATCCCACACTCCTCATAGTAATCCTGAAACTCTCTGCTGGTGTACTCTCCGCCATTGTCTGACCTCAGACACTTCACGCTCCTCCCCTGCTCCTTCTCCACCTCAGCTCTCCAGATCTTGAATTTGGTGAAGACCTCTGACTTCTCTCTCATGAAGTAAATCCAAAGTTTTTTTGAGAAATCATCAATCAGGATCATGAAGTATCTGGCCCCATTCCTAGCTAAAACTGGGGCTGGTCCCCACACATCTATGTGTACTAACTCCAAAGGGGCTGCACTGCGGGCTGTATTGATGTTGAACTGAACTCTCCTCTGCTTTCCCATCTGGCAAGGCTCATAGATCTCCCCTGTAGCACTATCCTCCAGATCAGAGATGAGTCCTCTCCTGCTCAACTCCCTCAGCCCCTTGTCACCCATGTGGCCTAGGTGGTAGTGCCACATCCTGTAAACCCCCTGTTGGTCATGTGCTACAGCTGCTGCATCAGACTCTCCGGTCACCACAGATCCCTCCATGCGATAGAGGTTATTGTCCAATCTCCTACCTCTCGTCACCACCATAGATCCATTGGAGATGTTTAATACTCCGCTTCTAGCCCTACTGCTGAAGCTGTATCCACTGCGCTCCAAGTAGCCTAGTGACACCAGCTTCTTTTCCAGCTCTGGGATGTGCTTTACATTTGTCAATGTCCTCACAATCCCATCAAACATCCTCACCCTGACTGTCCCTATCCCAGCCACCTTGCAAGGATGATTGTCGCCTAGAGTCACTGATCCCTCATCTGTCTTGGTGTATGTTGCAAACCAAGACCTGTGTGGTGTGTAGTGATGTGAGCACGCAGAGTCTAGTGTCCACTCCTCTGTGTAATACCTGTGACCATCTGATACCATAAGTAGATCATCCTCCACCTGCTGCCCAGCAACTGCACTCACTGATTCTGAGCCACTTCTTTCTCCCTTCTTGCTCTTCCATAGTGGACATTCTCGGTTGAAGTGCCTGAACTCGTTGCACTTGAAGCATTTCACCTCTTTCTTTCCCTTCCTAGACTTGGACCACCCCCTGGACTTGCTTCTGCCTCTGCCTCTACCTATCCTCTCCCCTACTGCCAAACCCTCCTGGGGAGCCTAATCTCTGGTCAACTTTTTCCTCTGCTTATTAGACCTCAGCACCGAGACCATGTCCTCATATTCCAGAGTCTCCTTGCCGTAGAGCAGTGTATTCACTAAAGAGTCATATAATCCTGGTAGTGAACATAAAAGCAACAGGGACTTGTCCTCCTCATCGAGCTTCACCCCGATATTCATCAACTCCATGCACAACTGGTCGAACCTCTGAATGTGGCCAATCACATCAGATCCCTCCTGCATCCGAAGACTGTACAACCTCTTCTTCAGCATCAGCTTGTTGCACATATTTTTCTCCATATACATGGTGTGCAACTTCGACCAAAGGCCCTTCGGGGTCTTTTCTTCCAGCACCGAATATAATGCCGCATCCGCCAAACATCCTCTAATCACCAAGCATGCTTTCTTCTCCAACGATGCCCACTGTCTATCTGTCATTCCCTCAGGCTTCTCATCCAAAGTCTGATCCAGATCTGCTTGCACCAGAAGATCCTCTACCCAGATTTTCCACATAGAAAAATTTTTCTTGCCATCAAACTTCTCAAACTTGACCTTCATATTACTGCCCATGACTGGATCTAAGCCAAACAAGCAATATAAAATCAAGAAGTGTAGAATATACCTTGATGGTACCTTGCTGAAAATTTTCAGCACTTGGGATCTTTAACTTCTCGCATTTGGAACCGCTTCCTCACCACCGTGGCTCTGATACCAACTATTGAAGCATGATCCCGGCTCCTCCCATGGACCTTGGGTGTAGCAAAACCAGCAACGAACAAATCTAGAGACTTCTGGACACGATCTAAGGCTCTTGACGAAATCAGCCTGGTTGCTGTCTTCTTCGTTAGCATTTTATTCCAGATGAAGAATGCCTCTGAAAATATCTCTAAAAAATCGAAGATCTGGTACCCAACCAGATAAGGCCTGGACCGAGGTCTTTCAATTTATAGATCTCAAATTGGGATATTCTAGATAGGGAAAAAGGTAGATGGAGATAGACCTCGCAGATCTGTCCTACTCCAGCCTTTCCTGTAGATCTGTTGATGGAGATCTCACCCGTACCTCAAACGACCTCAGATCAACTCCAGATCTGAGAGGGACTTGTATCAACCTCTTCGCAAGAGATTTCAAGTCCTGGACCTAGTGCTTGGGTGGCTACAAGAGAGGAGAAGACAGATCTGGTTGGCGGCTGCAAGAGAGGAGGGGCTAGCGCATCCTTTGCTTTTCCTTCCTTTTTGGGCCTGGCGGCAAGAAACCCTAGGGTTTCTTGCTCCTGGGGTGTGGAGAAGGGCTGGAGAGAGAGGGAGAAGAGAGAGAGAGACTTGGGAGAAATGGTTTCTTGTATTCCTTGGCTTGATCAAACCTATACAAGTACATGTATATATAAACACAAGGTCAAGTGACCCAAACCCAAAACTCCCTTGACCAACTCTATGGGAGATTAGGTTAACCCAAGCCCATGTACACCCATAACTCGACCTAATCTCACCTATCCTGGGCTCAGACCTGGCCCATAAAGAGTTGGTTCCTTGAGGCCCACATAACCTAGACCTCAAGAACCTGAAAGGCCCACAACCTTTCAACCTAGGGCCCAACTAGCCCTAGAGCCTCCATGAAGCCCTCATGAATGATGGACCTTGGCCTTAGCCTTGGTCTCCTGGGCCTTGGGCACACCACCTGGATCACAACAGCTATAGCATATTCATTGTAGGAACTAGGTCGCACCAAGATGGGATCTATCAACCTCGATAGATGAGAGGAGTAGTCCTATGATGATCGAAAGATCGAGTCCTTAAGCCCATGGCCATGGCAGAGTAAAATAATGGAAAAAGAGTTTTCCATTGGGGTTTCACATCGAACTCAGATCGATCGATTGATTCATATGACTGATGTTGGGTTTGACGAGTTCACCTTAACCCTAATTCAGTCGGGACTCATGATAGAGGAACTCAATCACACAGGTAGCTGCACCAAGAGGTTCATCTTCAATTTTGATGGGTTGCCACCACATACTGATAGGTGTCACTGATAGATTTTGAGAGCAATTAGAATGATATTGATGATCGATCATTCTAATTGTCTGAATCAGAAGAGTTCTGGTCCATCGAAAGGAGTTTCGATGATGTCGATGATGAGATCATGACATATCTCATTACCATACAGAATTGAACCTAACTGGGTCACACAAATAAGGGTTAGGATCTGGATGTCATCAATTGGGCTAACCCAATTGATTTGGATAAGATCCAATTTGGTTCAAGAAAATTATGCTAGCACACGATTGAGCCTAACTTTCTCCTCGTGTAATCTTTTCTGTCTCTACCGAGCCAAATATGATTTGACTCATCCAGAGAATCTTAGAAAGATTTTTCTCAGTCTAAATGAAGCTTGTCCAGCTCAGAAAAGGCTTATCTTAATTCATGAGATGAATTTAAGATAAGCACCTGCTAATTCCTGTCGCCTGCCAATTTTATTTTAGGACATCTGTCAAATGTTGACATATGGGTCTTAAACTGAAGAGAGCTCATTGGAGGATTTTTGTGGAGTGTCCACATACCAAAACTCAATTGAATTGGGTGCCATAATTAGATTATAGTGTGAGCCCAATTGGATTTAAGTGGGCACCCGAAATGGATAAGAACCAAAGAGTCCTGATAAACATGGACTCTTTGGCACCACCTTGCTTGAGCTTATCCAATATTGGCGCCAACTTAGGAGATAAGGTGAGGTTCTTATCTGATATGATCAGATAACATTACTCTATCAATCAAAATTTTTCCAAAATTTTTTAAAATTTTTTGATTGGTTGAATGATGTGGCACTGCGCAGCATACAGGGTCTATATAAACCCTACTGCGCCTAGGATTTCATGGAAGAAATTATTTTATGCACAAAAGCTACCACCTCCTCCTCTCTTCTTCATATCCTCCCTGCTCTCCTTTTTCCCCTCTTCACATCCAAAGAGTTGGACATCCATCTGGCAAAGATCCAAGGCGTGGTGATGCCTGGAACAAAAGGCTGCAAGACTTCTTCGACAGGCTGCTGCTCCAACTTCAGGAAGACTTTTGAAGATCTTCCTAATTAGATTTAGATCTAATTTTTGGAGCATAGATTTGTGAGGAGAAGATATTCCAGGTCCTACCTGAGTGGATACTAGTAGAGGCCAGGCGCTTGCATGGCTACATCAGAACCTCGGGCTGTGCAGAGATCATCTACAGGGTAATCAGATTATCCTTGAGGTATTTCTTCTTTCATCATAGTTTTAGATTTAATTTTAAATTTAAAATATCTGATAATAAGATTAGATCTAGAAATTTAGATCTGAAATACATGTAGGATAAAAAATTTTTAAATTTATTCCGCCCCAGATTTGGTGAAATCTGGAAGATCTTACGAGGAAAGGTGATTTTCCTCCTTCAAGAGGGTCAGTCGGTATAGTACAAGAAAAAAGTTTCAAATTTTTTTTTGTATAGAAAGATATGAGTTGTTATATGTAAACTCACAACTCAACGGATTGAATCAAATCAATTAAGGAAAATAGAAATGAAATCCAGGATAAGGAAAGGAGAAAAAATATAATCGTTCGGTGCTTTAGATTATGTTTATGTAATGTATTCGTATGATTAACCTTAACAACATGAGTCAACTCAAGTCACCTAATGATCTAATCAGCCTAATGACTCGGACTCAACCTTTGAGCCTCAATCAGGTCTATTTGGTTTGATCAAAGATATGGATTTGATCAATTACAACTATTTTTTTTCTTAAATTTGGAGTATCCTTGATCTAATCTAAATCAACTATTGGTTAGATTAGATCAACTATTCTTTCTAGTCCGTTAAGTCTTTGATTCTAACCTTAGGTCCAACCCAATTAAAAGAATTTGATTCGAGCTAACCCATGCCCCATATTTTATGCAATGTCATTAGATCTTTAATCATAATTCTAGTCTAAAATATACTTCTTAATTCTTAATTAAGTATAGCATTAACATGGATTAAGGTTATTAATTGAAATAATTTCAATTTTTTAAAATAAATTTACATCAATTTTATGTAAAATTTTTTTAATCTGAAAAGTAGATCGGCTCACCCCTGAACTGAGTTGGCTCACTTTAGTGGGTCGATTAAGTCTGATACACGATCAACTAACTGATCATGAATAATAACCATTACTGTTCGGCCTAAGACAACTAGATTAGATCAGTTAGTACTGAATCGATTAAATCAGAAGATTGGGTCGACTCAGTTCAAAACTAGTTGGCTCAGTTGGCGTGCCAATAAGTATCACATTATTTTAGATTTGAAAATTTTTACATAAACTGAAATAAAATTAATCATAACAAACTTTAGATCATATCTAAATATTTTATGATTTTAAATTTTATTCTCATAATTAAAATAATTTTAATCATATAGATTAGATGTTTTACTTTTCATACAATTCATGCTTTGTATCATATACAACAAAATTTAGGATTTCAATATCTAGGATTTTGTAAAAAAATAAATTTTCTCTTTTCACTTTCTTCTTCATGGGACCTCATAGTGGCACCCTTACATGCCATGAAGAGCACCCCATTGAATGGGAAGAGAGGATCATGTAATCCTACTTGCTCCTATGACTGAATGGCTTGGTGATTACCCAATCCGAGTACTTTGATACTCAAAACATCTAATCTAATTCATATATCATATATACAAAAATTTAGATTAAATCTAAATTATATTAGATCTGATTTTATATTAGATCAGATCTAAAATTAGATCATAATACATCTCATGCATTGCTAAATCTAGATTTTAACTCTACATGCATATATGTTTGTTGGTGCAAAAATCTGCTTGCACCGGAGAAGCTGGAGTCGGGAAAGCCGCGGTCGCCGTCGGGACCTGCAAGGGAAGTCTAAACCGGAGGTGGGGTTGCTCCAGCAAGACCCTCCGACGCTCAAGTCAGTTCTCTGCCTCAACAAGAATGGAGTGCTCGAACGGAGAATTTAGCAGAGTTTTGAGATAAGAAATGAGCTTAGAGAATAACGTATCTGGGTCCCCCTTTTATAGGCGGAGGGGGCAACGGATTGATGGCGATGTTTGTAACCGTCTGGTAGTGGGCCGCCCATGGTCAGGGGAATTGATTGCGAAGGATAGTGGAGTAGACACGTGGCTATTGTTACGGCCTGCTACGTAGAGCCAGTTGCAGGTAGTGGAGCGGCGTCCGTTGCCGCTAGTTGTCAGGGAGTAGTGGAGTCGCGCAGCACCTGCCGCAGGGAGTGGAGCAGAATCGTGGCCGTTGACACAGCCTGTCAGAGAGTAATGGGTCCGCCGCAGGGGGTGATGGAGCCATGCGGAATCCGCTACTGGAAGTGGAACAGGATCATGGTTGTTATTGTGACCTGCCAGGGGGCGCGGACCTGTTGATTGAAGCTCGGCAGCGGTCGGAGTCTGGCCTCTGTAGGGATCTGGGAGGGGTCCTCCTGTCGGTTGGGGTCGTGGGTGGAGCCCGACTTCCGTGGGAGTCCGGGCGGAACCCTCTCGGAGCTGAAGCTGCGGGCGGAGTCCGACTCCCGTAGGAGTCCGGGTGGAGTCCTCTGTAATCAAAGTTAAAGGTGAAGTCTGGCTCCTGTGGGAGTTCGGATGGAGCTTACCAGCAATTGATACCGAGGCAGAGCCCAGCTCCCGTAGGAGTCCGGGCGGAGCCGCTCTGTAACTGATGTCGGAGGTGGAGCCCGGCTCCCGTAGGAGTCCGGGCGGAGCCGTTCTGCAGCTGATGTCGGAGGCGGAGCCCGACTCCCGTAGGAGTCCGGGCGAAGCCGTTCTGCAACTGATGTCGGAGGCGGAGCCCGGCTCCCGTAGGAGTCCGGGCGGAGCCGTTCTGTAGCTGATGTCGGAGGCGGAGCCCGGCTCCCGTAGGAGTCCGGGTGGAGCCATTCTGTAGCTGATGTCGGAGGCGGAGCCCGGCTCCCGTAGGAGTCCGGGCGGAGCCGTTCTGTAGCTGATGTCGGAGGCGGAGCCCGGCTCCCGTAGGAGTCCGGGCGGAGCCGTTCTGCAGCTGATGTCCGAGGCGAAGCCCGGCTCCCGTAGGAGTCCGGGTGGAGCCGTTCTGCAGCTGATGTCGGAGGCGGAGCCCGGCTCCCGTAGGAGTCCGGGCGGAGCCATTCTGCAGCTGTTGTCGGAGGCAGAGCCCGGCTCCCGTAGGAGTCCGGGCGGAGCCGTTCTGCTGCTGATGTCGGAGGCGGAGCCCGGCTCCCGTAGGAGTCCGGGCGGAGCCATTCTGCAGCTGTTGTCGGTTCCGCTGGGGGTTTCGGCTGTGGGTATTTTATACCCAACACCAGTCCCCTTACTTCCGAGTTTGAATTTTAAATGAAGGAAGTACAGAGAGAGAGATGGGTACAGCCGAAACCGCCCCTTTGAATCCTGCGCACTGCCGCCTCCAGATATTTTGGCATTTAATGCGTGTACGTCAGAGCCCATTTTTCGGTGAAAGTGACCTGAAGAGTCTTTTCGGAACCCCCGTCGAAATGCGATCCCCAAGCACCGTGCACGGGAATCTGCGAACGGTCAACCCTCGATAGCGATGAAGGGGATAAGCGCGACACGTGGCACGCACCAGTTGGCCCAGGAAGACTCGCCGCCATAACTGCGCCAGGATCCGTCGGCTATTTAAACCCCCTAGTCCTTTCTCGGCTTCATCTTGGCGCCCTTCTTTCGTCTGAGAGCCTTGCTTCCCTCGCACCAGTCCTTGCCTTCCTCAGCCCCCCAATCTTTCTCTGAGGGTTTTCACACCATGTCCTCTACCCTGGAGGCTGTTCTTGAGGGGATTTTTAGGGCTTGGAGGAAGGTGAGGAGGAGAATGGCGTCCGGTGAGAATCTCCATCGTTTTAAAGGGGGCTCGGGGAAGAATTTCTTCAACAACAGGGGTTTAGTAACGGGGGCTGTCGGTGAAGTTATTCTGCCCGCGAATTTTGGAGTAGCAAGGCGGGGTGATACCGGTCAAGAGGGCAGAGCTGCCGTCATAAGCCATGACGGGATCCTTGACGCCGTCGGGGCCGAGGGACCGGAGGCGGTCGGCGTCGACGGTGGCGCAGTGGAACTTGTTGCGGGGATGGTGGAAGTAGCGCATGCCGACCTTGCCGGAGCATTTTGGGTGGCGGCTGTTGTGGGGCATTCGGAGATGAGGCACATCTCTGGCGTCGCTACCGCTTCTGAGGTAACTCCGGTTCTTCTTGAAACAGGTCTTCGCTACTGTCGCCGTTGCCCTTACTGCCTCCGGAGATCTATCCCACCCTTTTCTCGCTAGGGTTGGGACTTCGGAGACAGAATGAGGCGAGATGGGACGAGAGCTGTTACATGCACTAGAGAACGCGACTGAGAAGGATAGAGATGGAGAGAGGAGTTCGTAGCTCGGAGCGATCTCCGATTCGTCCTGCCCGAACCGTGCTTGCGAGACTTGCGATGACGTGTATCTTCTTTTTCTTTTTTCCCTGACCCACCGGGTCCTGTAACGTATACTCCTGTTAAATGAAAAAGAGATTTTGTTACCTCGTCTGTATCTCGCATTAAATAGTTGTCTGTCGAACTTCCTCTTTCTTCCTTCTCTTCTTCTTTTCTTTTTCACGTCGTCCCAAGGTCATTGACGAACTCTTCTGTTCATGTGGAGCTGTCATTTGCCGAGCTCCTTTTCGGCTTTTATGCCGTTCGAAGATACCCAATTGTCATTCCGTTGATGGTTGCAGGTTTGCTTGGGGCCCTTCGGGCCCGAGATTCCTCCTAGGGCTTGAATTCGGGGATTCGAGCTTCCGTTGCCTCCGGGCACTATTTGCTTTCCTTTTTTGCTTGGATTTTTCTCCGCTGAAGTCGGGGCTAAGTTCGGCTCCCTTGGTAGTCCGAACGGAGAAGCCCTCCTGAAGTTGGAGTAGCCCGGCTCTCGTAGGAGTCAGGGCAAAGTTTTCCTGCAATCAAAGTCATAGGCAAAGTCCGGCTTCCGTAGAAGTCCGGGCGGGGTTGTCCTGTAGCTGATGTCGGCGATGGAGCCCGGCTCCCGTAGGAGTCCGGGTGAAGTCTTCCTTGGCGTCGCGGACGGAACCCGGCCCCCGTAGGAGTCCGGGTGGAATCTTTTTTGTCGTTGGAACCTGGCTCCCGTAGGAGTCCGGACCTTTCATTTTGCTCGAGCTGGCGTGAGGTCCTCCTCGCATTACCAGCCTGGTTTGCGGGGGCGCTTTAGGGCGCTGTGGGGTCTCTCCCCCATCCGGTCTAAAAGAATCGGGTCTTTGAGTCAGGACGAGGTTCTCCTCCTGTTTCTGACACGGCTGTGGGGGCACATTGGGGCGTTGTAAGGCCTCTCCCCCCATCCGGTCTAAAAGAACCGGGTCTTCGACTTTGCTCAAGTTAGGGCGAGGTTCTCCTCCTGTCCCTAACAGGGCTGCGGGGGCACATTAGGGCGTTGTAAGGCCTCTCCCCCCATCCGATCTAAAAGAATCGGGCCTTCGACTTTGCTCAAGTCAGGGCGAGGTTCTCCTCCTGTCCCTAACAGGGCTATGGGGGCACATATGGGCGTTGCGAGGCCTCTCCCCCCATCCGGTCTAAAAGAACCGGGCCTTCGACTTTGCTCAAGTTAGGGCGAGGTTTTCCTCCTGTCCCTAACAGGGCTGTGGGGGCACATATGGGCGTTGCGAGGCCTCTCCCCCCATCCGGTCTAAAAGAACCGGGCCTTCGACTTTATGAGGTTGCCCTACAGTTTGCTTGAATTGTCCCAAGACATATGGGCACGCATTTTTTGATTAAGACAAAATTACTCGTAGTACATCCGTAAGTTTTCTGAGCTCCACGGTCGCGGGAGGTCGGCTCCTCCGAGCTCCTTAAGGTAATAAGTTCCAGGCTGGACTACTTCCTTGACCTCGTAAGGTCCCTCCCAGTTTGGGGCAAGTTTCCCCTGGCCTTGTGGTTGCGAGATAGCAGCTCGTCGGAGCACTAGATCTCCTGCTTTAAATGCCTTGTTCTTGACTCGGGCGTTGTAATATCGGGCAACTTTCTGTCTGTAGGCTGCCATTCGAACCTGAGCAATCTTCCGCCTTTCTTCCAGCAGGTCGAGGTTGGCTCTGAGACTTTGTGCATTTTGGGGTTTCGTCGAATGCCACGACTCGTGCCGATGGGAGTTTAAGCTCGATCGGGATGACGGCTTTCGTACCAAAGGCTAAAGCAAAGGGAGTCTCCCCTGTAGGCAACCTCTGGGTAGTTCGATACGCCCATAGCACATGATAAAGTTCGTCCGCCCAAGTTCCTTTTGCTTTTTCGAGCCTTGTCTTAATCCCCTGCAAAAGGGTTCTGTTAGTTACCTCAGCTTCGCCGTTCGCCTGAGGATGGGCCACTGATGTGAAGTTGTGGGAGATGTTTAGATCTTCACAGAATTCAGCGAATCTGGCTCCCGCGAATTGCCGTCCATTATCAGTGATTAAGGTTCTAGGTAAATCGAACCTGCATACGATTGATTTCCAGATGAAATCCTGCACTTTCGCTTCTGTGATTTTTGCTAGTGGCTCGGCCTCGACCCATTTGGTGAAGTAGTCGATCGCTACAAGGAGAAACTTCCTTTGACCGGACGCCATGGGAAAGGGGCCAAGAATATCCATCCCCCACTGTGCAAAAGGCCATGGGGCACTCAAGGGTGTGAGCTCGGTAGCAGGTTGTCTCTGGATGTTGGCGTATCTCTGGCATCGATCACACTTTTTGACATATTCGATCGAATCATGATGCATTGTTGGCCAGTAATACCCTTGGCGGAGTAGCTTGTGGGATAAAGATCTGGCACCCAAATGTTTTTCGCAAGCTCCCTCGTGTACTTCCCATAAAGCGTAGTCAGCTTCTGAGGGCCGGAGACACCTTAAGAGGGGCAAGGAGTATGATCTTTTGTACAATTTGCCCTCATAAAGGATGTACCGGGAGGCTTGATTTCGGAGCTTCCGAGCCTCTTTCGCATCCTGAGGGAGAATCCCATCTTTAAGATAGGTCGTCAGTGGGTCGACCCAGCTGGGCTCGTGGTCGATCTCCATTACGGACCGCGGTTCTTCCGTACTCGGATGTTTTAAAACTTCAAAGAGGATGCCTTTGGGCAATTCGGCCGGAGCCGATGTCGCCAGTTTGGAGAGAAGATCGGCTCTGGTATTCTCCGACCTTGGAATTTGCCTGATGTCGAAACTGCTAAAGGTAGGGGTGAACTCCTTCACTTTCTCAAGATATTTGGCCATGCTGTCCTCCCGTGCTTCATAGCTCCCGCTGACTTGCCCCACCACAAGTTGGGAGTCGCTGTGCACCCAGAGTTGACCTATTCCAAGCTCTTTGGCGACCCTTAATCCTGCAATCAAAGCTTCATATTCCGCTCCATTGTTTGTTGCGGGGAACTCGAAACGCAGAGCGTACTCCGCGACGACTCCCTCCGGGCTAACTAAGGTCAGTCCTGCACCCGCGCCCGCCATGTTGGAAGATCCATCCACATAGAGGGTCCAAAAGCAATCGGAGGGACTGGCTTCTTCGTTGGGGGATTTCGGTCGAGTCTTCAGGTCATCAACTTTGCTTTGCTCAGGTTCGGCCTCCTCGGGGATGGTGCACTCTACTATGAAATCTGCCAATATTTGGGCCTTTATTGCTGGTCTAGGTTTGTAGTTGATGTCGAATTCTGTGAGCTCGATTGCCCATTTTGCCATTCTTCCAGAGGTATCAGCTCGGTGCAAAACCGCCTTGATCGGTTGATCGGTGAGTAGCATCACCGTGTGCCCTTGAAAGTAAGGTCGGAGTCTCTGAGCTACAATCAACAAGGCGTAGGTCAGTTTTTCTAATTTAGTATACCTGGTCTCGGCGTCCCTCAGCGTACGGCTAATGTAGTAGACCGGCCGCTGGACTTTCATTTCTTCTTTGACAAGGACAGCTGCGAGGGCTGTGGGAGAGACTGCCAGGTACAAAAATAGTTCCTCCCCAGGTTCGGGCTTCGCTAGCAGTGGGGGTGAGCTAAGGTAGCCTTTTAATTCTTCGAATGCCTGTTGGCATTCAGAGGTCCAACAGAAGTTCTTCGGCTGCTTGAGGGTTTGAAAGAAGGGCAAGCATCGTTCGGCCGACCTCGCGACAAAGCGATTAAGAGCCGCAATCCTTCCCGTGAGGCACTGAACCTCCTTGATCGACCTTGGGGCGGTCATATTTTGGATGGCGCAAATTTTCTCCGGATTGGCCTCAATCCCGCGCCCCGATACCATGAAGCCCAGGAACTTTCCTGAGGTTACCCCAAAAGCACATTTAGTCGGGTTCAGCTTCATTTTATACTTTCGAAGAGCGCCAAAAGTTTCCTCGAGGTCGGCGACATGATCTCCGGAAGACCTGCTTTTTACAAGCATATCGTCCATGTAAACCTCCATGTTTCGGCCGATCTGCTCTTTGAAGATTTTGTTCACCAGTCGTTGATAGGTGGCGCCCGCGTTCTTGAGGCCGAACGGCATGACCCTGTAGCAGTAAAGACCGCGATTAGTGATGAAAGCTGTCTTTTCTTCATCTTTCGATGCCATCCTAATCTGGTTATAGCCGGAGAACGCATCCATAAAAGTTAGGAGTTCATGGCCTGAGGTAGCGTCCACCAGTTGGTCGATTCGGGGAAGGGGGTAGCTGTCCTTTGGACAAGCCTTATTCAGCTTTTTTAAGTCGATACACATCCTCCACTTGCCGTTTGCTTTCTTGACCAAAACAACATTGGAGATCCACTCAGGATAATTGACTTCCTTAATAAATCCGGCCTTGAGAAGCTTATCCACTTCCTCGGCTATCGCCTTCTGCCTCTCTGGGGTATGACTCCGGATTTTTTCTTTTGTAGGTCGATGTTTAGGGTCGACCGCCAGATGATGTTCCATGACTTCTGTGTCGATCCCCGGCATATCCGTCGGGACCCATGCGAAAACGTCCGCATTCCTTCGGAGGAAATCTACGAGACGCGTCCGCACCTCCTCCCCCAGGTTGGAGCCAATCAACACCACATGCTCCGTGTTCCCATCATTCAAAGGGATTGGTATTAAGTCTTCGATAGGACCGCCCCTCTCTTCAGTGAGGTCATCACGAGCATCCAATCCATCGACCGGACAGAGGTCCGCTTGATCGCTCCTTTGCAAGGCGATGTTGTAGCAATGTCTGACCAGGGCTTGGTCTCCCCGGACTTCTCCGATCCCCTGGCCGGTGGGGAACTTCAATTTCAAATGATAGATCGAAATAACAGCTCTGAGGGCATTGAGGTCGGGTCGGCCAAGGATTGCATTGTAGGCGGATGGCGCCTTTACCACCAGGAAATTCACCGAAGCTCTGGACTGCTTTGGATACTAGCCCGCAGTCACAGTCAGAGCTATCATTCCCTCCGTTGGAACGGCGTCACCGATGAACCCTATCAAGGGGGAGCAAATCGATCTCAGATGACCGCTAAGAGTGGCCATTCTTGAGAAGGCATTGTAGAATAGGATGTCGGCCGAACTTTCATTGTCGATGAGAATGCGACGGACGTCGTAATTTGCTATGTTCAAGGAAACTACAACCGCGTCGTTATGAGGGAATTGGACTCCCTGGGCGTCTTCTTCAGTGAAGGCTATGGGTTCTTCAACTTTTTGCCGCTTGAGGGATGCAGCTAATGTGCTGATTGCCTCCCACCGGGATTCTCCCGAGATGACGTTGACGGAATCCGGCAGAGATCGGTCATCCGACCACCCTTTATCGGCGACCATAGCCGGAGGTAGTTGTGCAGAGACCTCGTGAGAGGGCATCAGATGAGGGAAGGAGGATTGGGCACCGGAAAAGATGGCCGGAAGCGGGTCCGTTGAGCGCTCCTTTAAGAACAAGGGTGCTGCAAAGACACAGCCCCTTCCTCTAGCGCCAATCCTGTTGGTGCAAAAATCTGCTTGCGCCGGAGAAGCTGGAGTCGGGGAAGCCGCGGTCGCCGCTGGGACCTGCAAGGAAAGTCTAAACCGGAGGTGGGGTTGCTCCGGCAAGACCCTCCGACGCTCAAGTCAGTTCTCTGCCTCAACAAGAATGGAGTGCTCGAACGGAGAATTTAGTAGAGTTTTGAGATAAGAAATGAGCTTAGAGAATAACGTATCTGGGTCCCCCTTTTATAGGCGGAGGGGGCAACGGATTGATGGCGACGTTTGTAACCGTCTGGTAGTGGGCCGCCCATGGTCAGGGGAATTGATTGCGAAGGATAGTGGAGTAGACACGTGGCTATTGTTACGGCCTGCTACGTAGAGCCAGTTGCAGGTAGTGGAGCGGCGTCCGTTGCCGCTAGTTGTCAGGGAGTAGTGGAGTCGCGCAGCACCTGCCGTAGGGAGTGGAGCAGAATCGTGGCCATTGACACAGCCTGTCAGAGAGTAATGGGTCCGCCGCAGGGGGTGATGGAGCCACGCGGAATCCGCTACAGGAAGTGGAATAGGATCATGGTTGTTATTGTGACCTGCCAGGGGGCGCGGACCTGTTGATTGAAGCTCGGCAGCGGTCGGAGTCTGGCCTCTGTAGGGATCCGGGAGGGGTCCTCCTGTCGGTTGGGGTCGTGGGTGGAGCCCGACTTCCGTGGGAGTCCGGGCGGAACCCTCTCGGAGCTGAAGCTGCGGGCGGAGTCTGACTCCCGTAGGAGTCCGGGCGGAGTCCTCTGTAATCAAAGTTAAAGGTGAAGTCCGGCTCCCGTGGGAGTCCGAATGGAGCTTACTAGCAATTGATACCGAGGCGGAGCCCGGCTCCCGTAGGAGTCCGGGCGGAGCCGCTCTGTAACTGATGTCGGAGGCGGAGCCTGGCTCCCGTAGGAGTCCAGGCGGAGCCGTTCTGCAGCTGATGTCGGAGGCGGAGCCCGGCTCCCGTAGGAGTCCGGGCGGAGCCGTTCTGCAGCTGATGTCGGAGGCGGAGCCCAGCTCCCGTAGGAGTCCGGGCGGAGCCGTTCTGCAGCTGATGTCGGAGGTGGAGCCCGACTCCCGTAGGAGTCCGGGCGGAGTCGTTCTGCAGCTGATGTCGGAGGCAGAGCCCGACTCCCGTAGGAGTCCGGGCGGAGCCGTTCTGTAGCTGATGTCGGAGGCGGAGCCCGGCTCCCGTAGGAGTCCAGGCGGAGCCGTTCTGTAGTTGATGTCGGAGGTGGAGCCCGGCTCCCGTAGGAGTCCGGGCGGAGCCGTTCTGTAGCTGATGTCGGAGGCGGAGCCCGGCTCCCGTGGGAGTCCGGGCGGAGCCGTTCTGCAGCTGATGTCGGAGGCGGAGCCCGGCTCCCGTAGGAGTCCGGGCGGAGCCGTTCTGCAGCTGTTGTCGGAGGCAAAGCCCGGCTCCCGTAGGAGTCCGGGCGGAGCTGTTCTGCAGCTGATGTCGGAGGCGGAGCCCGGCTCCCGTAGGAGTCCGGGCGGAGCCATTCTGCAGCTGTTGTCGGTTCCGCTGGGGGTTTCGGCTGTGGGTATTTTATACCCAACAATGTTCATGTCATAATGAACCTGGCTCTGATATCATTTGAAGGGAAGTGTGGTGGGTGATGTATATGTATTTTTAAAAATTTATAGTAGAACATACATAGATTAAACAATTTAATCTACGATGCATGCACAGATCAAATCTAAAATCACCATACAAGATCTATAACATGAACTAATATGCATATTTGAAATCTAAAATTCAGCAATTATAGATCATATCTATTTTATATTTAGATCATATCTAAATATTAATTGAATTCAAAACTTCATAGCTTAGCATGGGTAGTAGATCTTTGAATCCGAAATTCATAGTACTTGGTTCTTCATGATGCTTGGCAGTCGCACACACGTTCGGTCTCTACGGATATCCATATGAAGTTCTTGTACTGATCGATCTCCTCGGGAGTGCTAGCTTGCGAAGACAGCGTGCTTTGACTGATCTAAGAGGAATCACAAAGATGAAAAATAAGGAGACCCTCTCTTTTTCTGAAGGAAAGTGTGGTGGGTGATGTGCATGCATTTTTAAAATTTTATAATAGAGCATATTTAGATTAAATAATTTAATCTATAATGCATGCTTAAATCAAATCTAAATCACCATATAGGATCTATGACACGAACTAATATGCATGTATGTACATCTGAAATCTAAAATCAGCATATACTGAACATATCTAAGTGTAATTAGATCATATCTAATTTATATTTAAATTATATCTAAAAATTAATTTTGATTAAAATCTTATACATGAGGGTGGGTAACAGATCACCGCATCCAAAATGCGTGGTAGATGATTCTTCATGATGCTTGGCAGCCGCACATGCGTCCGATCTCTACGGGTATCCACACGAAGTCCTCGTACTGATCAATCTCTCTGGGAGTGCTAGCTCATGAAGACACCATCTATTGGCTGATTTGAGAGAAACATGATGGAATTGAAGAATAAGGAGACCCTCTCTTTTTCTTCCTGAATCCATGCATCTGATCTCTACAATTTCTCATGTATAAGAGAGAACTTTTTTCTCTTTCTTTCATGCCCTTGAGAAGAACTTTTTTTTTCTAATTTTTTATGATAAAAATTAAATCTAATCTAATTTCTCATATTAAAAATTACATAAAATCCTAAGATCTAAAAAAATCAAAAAGAAGAATCCAAGAGAAGAACTGTTGTTCTATCTTCTTCTTCTTTTTCTTCTTGATCAAGAACTCAAAAAAGTCCCAAACACCCAACCAGATTTTTTTGGTATTTCTTCTTCAAATTTTTATGTTAAAAATTAGATCTAATTTAATTTTTATTTAAAAAAAAAAAAAAAAAATTTAGAATAAGAACTCCTTCTTCAAGGCTACGTGCAAGAAAGAAGACCCATCTTCTTTCTTGATTTAAAACTTCAAGAAGCCTCAAACCCAAATCAGATTTTTTTTGATATTTCTCATGTAAATTTATATATTAAAAATTAAATCTAATCTAATTTTTATTTTAAAAAAAATTAAAAAAAAATTGAAAGAAGAACTTCTTCTTCTTCTTCAAGGTTGCACGCAAGAAAGAAGACTCTTTTCTTCTTCAATTTTCTTCTGTATAACTAGCAGAAAAGTCACTTTTTAATATCTAAAAATTAGTAAGAAAAGGATTAGAAAATATACTAAAAGAAGAGGAGAAACAGGATCTTGGCGTGTAGGATGTTGGGGCATCCAACCCTTGGACGCCCCCTCCTTTCCTTTCCTTTTCTTTTTGGGGCAGCAACCAAGAGAAGATTGGGGCGCCTCCTTTTCCATGGGAGGAAGAGAAGAGATGGGGTGGCACATCATAATAGGGCATGAGATTTTTTTCACTGCATGAAAAGAGATGGGACGCATATATAAATATCACATGGAGTTTGGGTTTAGTCCTATTCCCCAATAGGATTCAAGATGTTGTTCTAACTCTAACTAATCTTTGGATCCAATCATAATCAATTTAGAAATTAGTTATAACAAACTAATTAATTAGATCCTAGCCCAATTAGGCCTCAACCTAATTGGGAATTAATTAGATTAAAACCTTATTGATCCAGGGATGGAGATCAGGTGCTTCATTTGATATTAGGGCTTGACCCAATCTAGCCTATTATTCAATAGGGTTAAATCCAATCCAAGCCTATATAAAATTAATTGAATTATATTCAATTTAGAATAATTTCAAATTTATATATCTCTGAAATCAATTGGAATAAGCCCTGTCATTCAATAGGGCTGCATCCAATTAATCCAAAGCCAATCTAATTGAATCCAATTCAATTAGATCTAATCCAATCTTCATTGCTCAATCAAATTGAGCCAATTAACAATCATATTATTAATTAATTATTTTTTTAATTTATTAACTATTAGTAAATAATTTATTACAACTTTTGCATAAGATTAATCATCAATCAAATTGATAATTAAATTTTTTAACAATTCATAATTGTTGATCAGCCATTTGATCAGACAAGTACTTCTATGTGTATGACCCCATAGGTTCGAACCTAAATCGATAGCACAAGAATAATTCTTGTACTAATCGATGTAACCATCTAGCAATGGGACTCGATGTCCGGATAGGCCGAATGTATGCCTAGCAATACTCTAGAATCCATATGGATATAGTTACTGTATAATTCATCCCTTTGACACTTGATGCTCAAGGATGACTAAGGATAAACTGTCAATCTAAAAAGAGTGGTCCACATTGTGTCTCAACCTCAAAAATTTTATGACTCTTCACTAGGACTACTTTGGCCAAAATTTTGTTGAATTGAAATACAATGATGCATCATCTCCAATTTTACTGGGAGCAGTCAATTTTATCTTGACTCGCACTTAGACTTCACAAGTACTTGACTGTACCCAAAAATTTTTCATCACCGAATTAAAAATTTGGGTAGTCTGACATCAAGTACAGTGAGCTGCTTGCAAGTCACTGAGATAGCCTCAGGTCTGAGGGACTCATATACCCATATCCCATCAGAGCAACCCTTGATAGCAGAGTACTCTAGAAGTGGTCACGCTCAGTGAAATGTACTCCTACATATCACCTGTATGCCATATCCGTGTCACCACACGTCTTGGTTAAGAGGACAACCAACTAATATAGTATACAATAACCTACACTTGATACAATTATTGTCCTTGTAATAATTGTATCATTTGATCACGAGCAGGATTTAAGAACCACATGATAAATCCTCTTTTATCATTTTGAAAGTAGTTCTAAGGACTTCATCATAACATATGAGTTTTATTTTAGAAAATATATTCTTTATGATGAATCTGCCAGATAACATTTATCATTCTATAATTCATATACTTATATAGATCACAATCATCTACAACCTAGATGATTGGCTTGAGGATACATTTTCTAACAACTCCCACTTGGATTAAAGCCAATCAGATCAGTATCAAATATCCATCTTCCATTTTAGATCATCGAACTCATTAAATCTGATTGCTCTAGTCAATGGGTCGGTCAAGTTTTCCTTTCAGTCGATCTTTCTAAGGTCAATTTTATTTCAATCTTATCGAACAAGTTGATTGCAATGTAGAAAGTATTTGGTTCACAGATTGAACATCAATTCTTCAGCTTGAGCTATGGCTTCAGTACTGCTGTCAATATAGAAAGACTGGACCATCAATGGAGGGTGCCACTCCATACTCACTGATGAATTTTTATAACCAAACAACTTCTTTACCAGCATCAAATGCTGCAAAGAACTCCATATCGCAAATAAAATTGGATACTTACTATTGCATGGAACCTTTCCAGTATATCACTCATCTTTTTATTTAGGATAAAAATATAATCTGACACAACTTTTCATTCCCATCCGACTAAAAATTGGAATCAGTATTCCATAGGTTTTAAGTCAGATTCTTCATAAATGAGCCATTGGTCCTTAGTATTTCATAAATATTTAAGGATGATTTTCATAACCTTCCAAATCTTTATGGAGAACAGAGATGACAACCAAGCTTTTATTCTCTGTAATATAGGGATGTCATTCTCGATTAAGAAAATTTCATCCAAACAGTACAAAGAATGGTTTTACAGAACTATTAGCCCATTTGTGCATACAGGATTCTGCTTCATTCTTAACAGAGCCATATATTCAAAATATATATTCTAACTTTGAGAAGCTTGATTCAATCTGAATGGACTTAAGGATTGCCGTAAGAAAATTATCTCGTCATAGTCAACACTATAACTTTGATGAAATCATTTGGTAATTAGATAGAATTAATAGGTCTTCACCTTTCTATCTGTGCCTCTTATCCATCTAAAATCTACTCACACCTTATGGGTTTTACCCCTTCAGGTGAACCAACGAATGTCCATACATTATTGATCTTTATGAACTTTATTTTAGATTTAATAATTTCAAGCCACTTCTTAATGTTAGATCCTTGTATTGCATCCGTATGGAAAATCAAATCTCTATTTCGAATCTAAAAATCAAAATATATGTTCGACTGATACGATACTCTGCTGTATCTATTCAAGGATGCCTTTACATCGGGTTTCAAATTTGATCTAATCAATTTTGGTTCTGTTGATTTGTGTCAGAGTTGGTTCTCCTACTTATCAAGCTTTATTAAGCTTGCTCTTAAAGACATCAGTTCCTTCACCAAGAAACTTTCTTTTCAAAATGAATACCTTAAGATTCATGAACATCTCATGTCCATTAAGAGGTAGAAGAAATATCCTTAAATGAAATTTATCAGTTCAAGATCTAAGCTAATCGATTAGTGAATATTTCACATAAATTCGACACTGCAAACTCTAAGGTAAAAGAGTATCGAATTATCCAAGTCCATATCTTATATAGAGTTTTATGATCGATTTGCTCAGAACGTTCTCGAGCACATATCAAGTAGTCTCTAAAACATAACTTCAATCAGACCAATAAATCCCATAGTGGATCGAACCATGTCTAACAAGATTCAATTTCTCTTTTCGGATATCTTTTTAAATAATGATGTCTCAGGAGAGGTCCATTAAGAGAGAATCTAATTTTCTTGAAGATATGTCAAAACTTACTATAAAGATATTCACTTCATTAGTCAAACCGATGAATTCTAATACTCTTTGCAGTTCATTTTCCTACCTCATTATAGAATCATTTGAACATTTCAATTGATTTGGATTTATGCTTCATAAGCAAGACACACCCATTCAAAGATAGGTCATCAGAGATTTTAATGAAGTAGTAAGCCCTCTTCTGGCATTAATGTTTGTGAGTGTAAATACATTAATATGTACCACAACTTAGAACATCGCTGGCTTATTTATCCTTTTCAATAAAAGATGAATAAGTCACTATACCAAAAATAGACTTCGATGATATTGTCTAATCTAGGATGCTAGTCAGATGTGTATTTTACATTAACAGACTATAGTAATGAGTTTATGTCATTTTCAATTGTCTACTCATTATTGTACTATCATTCGCAATGATATTATAATAATCATACTTATTAACACCATCAATAAGATTGGATAATAGTGGCAATCACTAAAAATGACATCTTCAAGATTGAAAATAAGTTCGATGATTCCTAATATTAAGACTAGAACAGACTTCTATGTCTTACATTTAGGAGTCTCTTGCCATTTTTTCAAACCTTCTACTATCCTGAAGTATTTTGTAACTATTTGCAAATATGACTTGCACTATCGGTATCCTATACCCAAATAGTAGTATTACCAATCGAGAAACTTTAAGGAGTTATCACATAACATCTTGACCAGCAATCATTTGCTAATTTTTCTTTTAAGCCTATTTGGATTAGCCTGAGACTTCTTGATTAATTTGTTCAAAAAATTATATTCAACTTTCGATACTGGCTATCGAAGTTAGGTTTGATAATGTTGTTACTATCTAACAATGAACAAATAGATAATTTTCTAGCCATTTTTGAAAAGAAAATAATTGACCTTTAGTATATGAATTATTTTAAGCCTAAAAATTTAGACTTTAGTCTAAAGATTCTTCCACTATTTTATACGAATTGGTAGCCTCTACCTCTAATCTAAGGAATTACTTTAATTCTTTAGCAGGTACTAGAATCCACACAGACTGCATTCAGATCCGAGTGTGTCTCGACCAATCCTAATGCATCCATGGGTAGGTTCACAATCAATTGTTTCTCCAAATAATTTTTAGTAATCAGATTTTGCCTCAAACATCTCTTCAGCAGGCGTATGGTGCTTCCACTGAAAATTTTAGTTAGATCCAACCATTAACATGACAACATCAAGTGCATCTAACAAAATAGATGTCCAAGCCTGAGTATGGCTCAGCCAACCTGAGCATTGGTCTAAAGGTACAACAAGATGGTCATATAATAAATGATAATTTCAATACATAATAGACACCAGACGTGTGGTGCCTCCAATACCTATATGGGATATTGAACTCATTATCACATACCTTAATGGGAGGCTATGATCTAGTTATCCCCATAACTAGCTCATTTTATGGACCTAATAATTTAGAAGATTTGGTTAATATATTTTAGAGGACATCAGTCGACCTATAAGTCATAATCCTCCCACTGACGTCACCAAGTCATGAAAAGGATTAGTGATTAGTGGGTCCAACCGGCATGTCGTAGATCCTCCTACTGACTTTACCAACTCATGAGAAGGATTAGAGACAAGTCAGTCCAAGACACCTAAATCAATCATACTGATTAACCTTAACAACATGGGTCAACTCAAGTCATCTAGCGATCTAATCAGCCTAATGACTCGGGCTTAATCTTTGAGCCTGAATCAAGATCTATTTGGTTTGATCAAAGATATGGACTCAATCAATTATAACTATTATTTTTTATCTAGAATATCCTTGATCTAATCTAAATCAACTATTGGTTAGATTGGATCAACTACTCTTTTTAGTCTATTAAGTCTTTGATTTTAACCTTAGGTCTAACCCAATTAAAGGACCTGATTTGAGCTATCCCATGCTCTATGTTTTATGCAATGTCATTAGATTTTCAATCATAATTCTAGATCTAAAATATATTTCTTAATTCTCAATTAAATATAGCATCAATATGGGTTAAGGTTATGAAATAATTTCTTATGTAAATTTTTTACATTAAATCACAAAATCCTTTAGATCAAATCTAAATTTTTATAATTTTTTAATCAAAGTAATTTTGATTTATCAAGATTAGATATAACTAGTTTCTTCGCAACTTGTATCACATACAACAACACCTAAGATTTCAAGATCTAGGATTTTGCAAGAAAGTAAATTTTCTCTTTTCACTTTCTTCTTCATGGAATCTCACAGTGACACCTCTACACGCTATGAAGAGCATCCTATTGAATGAAAAGAGAGGGTCATGTAACCCTACTTGCTCTTATGACCGAACGGCCTAGTGATTATCCAATCTGAGTAGTTTGCTACTCAAAATATCTAATCTTATTCACATATCATATATGCAAAAATTTAGATCAAATCTAAATTGTATTAGATCTAATTTTATATTAGATCGTATCTAAAATCAGATCATAACATATCTCATATATTACTAAATCTAGATTTCAACTTTATATGCATATATGTTCATGTCATAACAAACCTGGCTCTGATACCAATTGAAGGAAAGTGTGGTGGGTGATGTGCATGCATTTTTAAAATTTTGTAGTGGATCATATGTAGATTAAATAATTTAATCTATAATGCATGCATAGTTCAAATCTAAATAATCATATAGGATCTATGACACGAACTAATATGCATGTATGCACATCTGAAATCTAAAATCAGTATATACTGAATATATCTAAGTGTAATTAGATCATATCTAATTCATATTTAGATTACATCTAAAAATTAATTTAGATTAAAATCTCATACTTGAGTGCGGATAACAGATCACCACATTTGAAATCTATGGTAGATGATTCTTCATGATGCTTGGCAGCTGCACACGCGTCCGACCTCTACGGGTATCCACATGCAGTCCTCATGCTGATCGATCTCTCTGAGAGTGCTAGCTCGTGAAGACACCATCCATTGGTTGATTGGAGAGGAATATGATAGAATTAAAGAATAAGAAGATCCTCTCCTTTTCTTCTTGGATCCATGCATCTGATCTGTATAATAGAGATCAAGAGAAGAACCATTTCTTCTCAATTTTTCATATATAAGATAGAACCTTTTTTTTCTTTCTTTCACACCCTTGAGAAGAACTTTTCTTCTCTAATATTTTATGATAAAAATTAGATCTAATCTGATTTCTTATATTGAAAATCACATAAAATCTTGAGATCCAAAAAAATTCAAAAGAAGAATCTAAGAGAAGAACCGTTCTTCTCTCTTCTTCTTCCTTTTTCTTGTTGAACAAGAACTCAAGAAAGCCCCAAACGCCCAACCAGATTTTTTTGATATTTTTTTTTTAAAATTTTCACATTAAAAATTAGATTTAATCTGATTTTTATTTTGAAAAAAAAATACAAAAAAAATCTAGAAGAAGAATTTCTTCTTCTTCAAGGCGGCGTACAAGAAAGAAGACCCATCTTCTTTCTTGATCTAAAACATCAAGAAGCCTCAAACCCAAATCAATTTTTTTTTAGTATTTCTCATATAAATCTATATTTCAAAAATTAGATCTAATCTAATTTTTATTTGAAAAAAAAATAAAGAAAAAATCTGGCAGAGAACTTCTTCTTCTTCAAGGCTGTATGCAAGAAAGAAGACCCTTCTTCTTTCTTGATCTTTCTCTCCTTGGGAAGAACTTTTCTCCTCCAATTTTTTACTGTATAACCAGTAGAAAAGCCTCTTTTTAATATCTAAAAATTAGCAAGAAAAGAATTAGAAAATATACCAAAAGAAGAGAAGAAACAGGATCTTGGCGTGTACGATGTTGGACGCCCCTCCTTTTCTTTTCTTTTCTTTTTGGGGTGGCAACCAAGAAGAGATTGGGGTGCCTCCTTTTCCATGGGAGGAAGAGAAGAGATGGGGCAGCACATCATAATAGGGCATGAGGTATTTTCTATTAGATGTGTGCCCTAGATGCTAGATCGGCTGACACATTCCCGTATAGATCTAAGGGCAAATTTATAATTTTGACTATAAATGAATAAAAGAGTTATTCTTCTATCACATTGTGTACATTGTGTCTGTGATACATCCTTTGAGTTAGTGGAAATATAAATTTATATTTTTAAGAGTTAAAAATTTAAGGCATGAATTTACATAACTAACTCATAAACAGCTCCTGACCATAGGATCATCACGAGGATAGTGATCGATCCGAAAGGTTGGTGTACGATCACTTTCTTAGGGTAGATATATCTTGAGTCTACAGTGTGGAGATACCAAAATGAGAGTACAGGTATTCATTGAGAATGAGAGTACTGAGTGTGACCACCTCGAGCAGTCATAAGGAAGTCTATCTTCTCGTCAATGACTAGCTCGATGCTATAGTTGTGTGTCTAGTTCTTTGACCTGAGGTGCATCGACAGTTCACCTTGAGTGTGTTATAGTTTGACTACACCATAACTCAGTCTCCTAGCCATTCGAAACTCTGAGGTATATGTTGGCTGTAGCATATTCATTGTAGGAACTAGGTCGCACCAAGATGGGATCTATCAACCTCGGTAGATGAGAGGAGTAGTCCTATGATGATCGAAAGATCGAGTCCTTAAGCCCATGGCCATGGCAGAGTGAAATAATGAAAAAAGAGTTTTCCACTGGAGTTTCACATCGGACTCAGATCGATCGATTAATTCATATGACTGATGTTGGGTTTGATGAGTTCACCTTAACCCTAATTCAGTCGGGACTCATGATAGAGAAACTCAATCACACAGGTAGCTTCACCGAGATGTTTGTCTTCAATTTTGATGGGTTGCAACCATATACTGCTAGGTATCACTGATAAATTTTAGGAGCAATTAGAATGATCTTGATGATCGATCATTCTAATTGTCTGAATCAAAAGAGTTCTGGTCTATCGAAAGGAGTTTCGATGATGTTGATGATGAGATCACGACATGTCTCATTACCATACAGAATTGAACCTAACTGGATCACACAAACAAGGGTTAGGGTCTAGATGTCATCAATTGAGCTAGCTCAATTGATTTGGATAAGATCCAATTAGGTTCAAGAAAATCGTGCTAGCACACGATTGAGCCTAACTTTCTCCTCGTATAATTTTTTCTGTCTCTACTGAGCCAAATATGATTTGACTCATCTAGAGAACCTTAGGAAGGTTTTTCTCAATCTAAATGAAGCTTGTCCAGCTCAAAAAAGGCTTGTTTTAATTCATGAGATGAATTTAAGACAACACCTGCTAATTCCTAGCACCTACCAATTTCATTTTAGGACATCTGTCAAAAGTTGACATATGGGTCTTAAACTGAAGAGGACTCATTGCAAGATTTTTGTGGAGTGTCCACATGCCAAAACCCAATCAAATTGGGTGCCATAATCAGATTATGGCATGAGCCCAATTGGATTTAAGTGGGCGCCCCAAATGGATAAGAACCAAAAAGTCCTGATAAACTTGGATTCTTTGGCGCCACCTTGATTGAGCTTATCCATTGTTGGTGCCAACTTAAAAGAGAGGGTGGGGGTTCTTATCTGATGTAATCAGATGACATCACTCCACCAATCAAAATTTTTCTAGAATTTATTGAAATTTTTTGATTGGTTAAATGATGTGGCACTACACAGCATACAGGGTCTATATAAACCCTGCTGCACCTAGTGTTTCGGGGATGAAATTATTTTATACAAGAAACCCAATAGCTGCTACCCCCTCCCCTTTTCTCTATATCCTCCCTGCTCTCCTTCCTCCCCTCTTCACATCCAAAAAGTTGGACGTCCATTTGGCAGAGATCTAAGGCGTGGTGACACCTGGAACAGAAGGATGCAGGACATCTTCGACAGGCTGCTGCTCCAACTTTAGAAGGAGTTCTAAAGTACTTTTAAATTAGATAAAGATCTAATTTTTGAAGCATAGATTTGTGAGGAGAAGACATTCCAGATCCTACCTGAGTGGATACCAGTAGAGGACAGTGTTGAGAATAGTGTCCCAAAGCCAATCATCAGCCTGTTGACGGTTGTGCTCCTTTTGTATTAGTACATGAATTATAAATAAATAAAAGTTATTTTGGTATTTTTTCATCATAAATATTTCATCTTCTAATGAACTTCTGTGTTGTGGTGAAGTCCTTAGGACTATTTAGACTTGATAAAGGAGGATTTGTCGCTTAGTCCTTAAACCTGTTCGCGATCAAATGATACGTTGTTACCAAGGACGACAATGTTTATCGAGCATAGGTCGTTGTGTGCCATATGGATTGGTTGTCCTCATAACCAAAGAGTGTGGAGATACTGGTATGGCATACAGGTAAGATGTAATGGTACATCTGCACTGAACGTGACCGACTCTGGAGCTATTTCTGCTGTCAAGATTTGCTCCGATGGGATATGGGTATAACTGTCCCTCCAACCTGAGACCTCCACGGTGACTTGCAAGCAACTCACTGCACTTAGACACTGGACTACCTGAATTTCTAATTCAGTGACGAAAGGCTGCTGGGTGTAGTCAAGTACTTGACTTGTCGGTGCATGTGTCAAGATGGGATTGACCACTCCAGTTCAGGAGCTGTATACAGTCATCTTTCAATTTAGCAAAACCTTGACCAGGGTAGTCCTAGTGAGGAGTCATAGGACTGTTTGAGTTGAACACGACTCGGATGATCTAATCAGGGTTGACAGTTTAACCCTGAGTCATCCTAAACACAGGGGTCAAAAGGGATGAATTATACGGTAACCATATTCACATAGGTTCTGAATGTTGCGATTGTGACTATTCGACCTATCCGATCATCGGGTACCATTGCTAGATGGTCACTTCGATTAGTACAGAAATTGGTTCCTGTGCTACCGGCTTAGGTTCGAACCTGCGGGGTCACACACATTAGAGGTTCCTTTCTGATCTGATGGCTGATTATGAGTCTTATGTGTCTGAGACTCTATGATTGAGAATTAGGATTCTCTGATCATGAGTTCCACACATTTTGGGTACCGGGGTCAAAATTTTGAATTTTAAATTTTGAATTTGAAATTTGAACTCTTCGATCAAGGTTTCATATTGATGGACTTTGATACCCGATTGCCCATCAAATTTGGACTCAATATTTATGAGAGATTTAATTAGTGATTTGATTACTAATTAACTCAATTTGATTGAGTAATTATTTTTAGATCAAGTCCAATTGAATTGGATTCAGTTGGGTTTGACCCGATTAGGTTAAGAGTTGACCTAATCATCGAGATGGTTTGGTACCTGATTTGATCAGGGGTTGGGCTTAGTCAATTTTTGATTTGATTAGGATTTTATTAAGCCTAATTAAGCCTAATTATGTTGGTTTAATTTAGTCTAATTGTGCTTAACCTATTTTGATTAGGTTGGTTCAATTAAGATCAAACCACCATTTGAATTTGAATCCCTGCACCACCTTAAATCTCTGTGCCCATTTGAATTCATGAGAAGAAACATCTCATAATTTTTTTCTCACACAAAGCCCTTCTCATGCCCACTTTTGTGCACCATATGGATGGATAAAGCTGATTAGTTAACCATTCAAATTCAAAGCATGTTTGAATTTGAATGGATAACTTATCTCTTTTGCCTTCAAGCTTATCCATCTTGTGCACCACATAATTCACACGACAAAGAGTTTCTTGTGAAAAATTTTCATGCACAAAGAGTCCACGCCCTTCTCTTCTCACACCCAAGTGGATAGGGATGAGTTGGTTTTAGTTTGAATTCAAATTTGATTTGAATTCAAATGTGTAACCACTTGTCTTTATCCTCTCACGCGGATAAGACACGTTTTGAACTGTTTTAAAAGAGATAGGGAGCTGGGGCATGTGTAGAAAAATTTTGAGAAAGAAAGTGAGGTGTGAGGAAGCCTCGTGCATGAGGTGAAGGTCCAAAACCTTCCGAGAGAAAAAGAAAGAAAAGAAAGAAAATTGGGCGCAGGGTTTTTGGTGTGTACCCTAAGGTTTCTACCTAGGGTTCGGGAAGTGAGATTGGTGTGCCATGAGTGTCGTGAGTCCATCAAATTTTAGGAAAAGATCCATCAGCCTCTCAACCAATCATGCAGATGATCCAAAGTATCCGAAGAGTCGGCACACATCGATCGAAGGAGTTCGATCAACATCAGCCATCAAAAGGGTGAAATCACGAACTAGCATTCGTGAGGAGCCGATCAGATGGGAGCTTCGTGTGGATGATCCACAGAGGCCAGACACTACTGTGGCTGCGACGTGACGATCAGAGCCCCTCGACGGTGATCGGATTACGGTGATCGACTATCCGTAAAAGGTGATGTGTTCTGAACACAGTACAGTAAAAAGTTTACTGTTTCAAATTTGAATTTTAAATTTAAATGCATGCTGTTGTATCATATTTAGATCCTAGTGTAGAGTTAATTAGTATTAATTAATAAAATTAATTAATAATTCTACTATAAGATAATAATTTTGAAAAAGTTTTAAAACTACCATTTTGCCCCTGCATCGAATTTTCGCTTGTA
The DNA here is from genome assembly GCF_000442705.2 of Elaeis guineensis. Classification (NCBI taxonomy): domain Eukaryota; kingdom Viridiplantae; phylum Streptophyta; class Magnoliopsida; order Arecales; family Arecaceae; genus Elaeis; species Elaeis guineensis. Next base: position 58,269,723 of record NC_026005.2, on the reverse strand, counting down.
ATGGTATCAGAGCATGGTTCTAGAATATGATATACATATGCATGCATAGATTAAGGTGTAATCTATAAGTTCAAATTTGAAATTTAAAATTTGAATTTTGAATTTTGAAATTTAAATTTTGAAATTTGAAATTTGAAATTTGAAATTTAAATTTTGAAATTTGAAATTTGAAATTTGTTTGAATTTTCAAATTTAAAATTTGAAATTTGAAATTTGAAATTTGAAATTTGAAATTTGAAATTCAAAATTCAAAATTTGAAATTCAAAGATTGGAAATTCAAAATTCAAAATTTGGTTGAAATCTCAAATTTGAAATTTGAAATTTGAAATCCAAAATTTGAAATTTGAAATTCAAAATTCAAAATTTAAAATTCAAAGATTGAAAATTTGAATTTTGAAATTTGAAATTTGAAATTTGAAATTTGAAATTCAAAATTTAAATTTTAAAATTGGTATATTTAGATATACTTGATCCAAGTAGCAAGTAATCTAATTGGGTTGGTTGCCATGGCCGTCCGGTCATAGGAGAAAAGTAGGGTTTAAAGGCCCTCTCTTCCCATTCGATGGGGTCTCCTATGGCGGTAGGGGTGCCAATGCAATTATATCCCATGCCGATGAAGTAGCGAAAGGACTTAATTATAAAATTTATCATGAATGTGTTAGATTAGATCTAAAAGAAAATTCATAATTTATTTTGAGTTATTTTTTGTTATGAAATGAGCAATAGGATTGCTGTTTATGAAATGTGCTGACCTGTTTGTGAAATGAGTCAACACATTTGGTGAATAGAAAATAAAATCTTTCAAAATTTAAAAAATTATTTTCGAAATGCCAAACTCTGATCCATCAGTCCAAGTACTTAATTAAAAGAATTAAGTGTTGTCTAGTAGGTCTAGAATTGTGAATTAAGACCTAAGATAATTGCATAAACTTGTGGGTCAATAGGTTAGATGAATTAGGTCCATAATTGGGTTAGACCTAAGGTTAGTTTAAAAAATGGACTAAATAGAGTAATTGGTCAAATCTAATCAAAAATTGAATTAGATTAGGTCAAGGATACTCTAGACTCAATTTCAATAGTTGTAGTTGAATGGGTCCATATCTTTAACTAGACCAAGATGGACTTAATTCATGGCTACGTGGTGGAGCCCTATTTACTAAGTTGATCAAAATTAAAACTAATGAACTGGTTGGTGTCTAAGGTAAGTTCGACAATTTTGACCAGTGGTTCTTAAGCGGGAGCTACTCGCATTGATTCGATCATTAACGAGTTAATGGCAAATCTCTACCACTGATCTCACTTACCTGGCTGTTGGGTATAAAATACCCACAGCCGAAACCCTCAACGGAATCGACATAAGTGCAGCTCTGCCCGGACTCCTACGGGAGCCGGGCTCCACCGCCGACAGCAAGTGCAACTCTGCCCGGACTCCTACGGGAGCCGGGCTCCACCGTCGACATCAGCGCAGCTCCGCCCGGACTCCTACGGGAGCCGGGCTCCACCGCCGACAGCAGTTGGAGCTCCGCCCGGACTCCTATGGGAGCCGGGCTCCACCGTCGACAGCAGCGCAGCTCCGCCCAGACTCCTACGGGAGCCGGGCTCCACCGAAGACATCAGCGCAGCTCCGCCCGGACTCCTACGAGAGCCGGGCTCCGCCGCCAACATCAGAACAGCCCCGCCCGGACTCCTACGGGAGCCGGGCTCCGCTCTCAGTATCAACTACTGGTAAGCTCCATCCGGACTCCTACGGGAGCCGGGCTCCACCGTCGACATCAGCGCAGCTCCGCCCGGACTCCTACGGGAGCCGGGCTCCACCGCCGACAGCAGTTGGATCTCCGCCCGGACTCCTACGGGAGCCGGGCTCCACCGCCGACAGCAGTTGGATCTCCGCCCGGACTCCTACGGGAGCCGGGCTCCACCGTCGACAGCAGTGCAGCTCCACCCGGACTCCTACGGGAGCTGGGCTCCACCGACGACATCAGCGCAGCTCCGCCCGGACTCCTACGGGAGCCGGGCTCCGTTGCCAACATCAGAACAGCCCCGCCCGGACTCCTACGGGAGCCGGGCTTCGCTCTCAGTATCAACTGCTGGTAAGCTCCATCCGGACTCCTACCAGAGCCGGACTTCACCCTTAACTTTGATTGCAGCGCAGCTCCGCCCGGACTCCTATGGGAGCCGGGCTCCACCGTCGACATCAGCGCAGCTCCGCCCGGACTCCTACGGGAGCCGAGCTCCACCGTCGACAGCAGTTGCAGCTCCGCCCAGACTCCTACGGGAGCCGGGCTCCACCGTCGACAGTAGTTGCAGCTCCGCCCGGACTCCTACGGGAGTCGGGCTCCACCGTCGACAGCAGCGCAGCTCCACCCGGACTCCTACGGGAGCCGGGCTCCATCGATGACATCAGCGCAGCTCCGCCCGGACTCCTACGGGAGCCGGGCTCCGCCGCCAACGTCAGAACAGCCCCGCCCGGACTCCTACGGGAGCTGGGCTCCGCTCTCAGTATCAACTGCTGGTAAGCTCCGTCCGGACTCCTACCAGAGCCGGACTTCACCCTTAACTTTGATTGCAGCGCAGCTCCGCCCGGACTCCTACGGGAGCCGGGCTCCATCGTCGACATCAGCGCAGCTCCGCCCGGACTCCTACGGGAGCCGGGCTCCACCGCCGACAGCAGTTGGAGCTCCGCCCGGGACTCCTACGGGAGCCGGGCTCCACCGTCGACAGCAGCGCAGCTCCGCCCGGACTCCTACGGGAGCCGGGCTCCACCCACAACTTCATCTCCGAGAGGGTTCCACCCGGACTCCCCCGGGAGTCGGGCTCCGCTCACGACCCCTACCGCCAGGAGGACCTCACCCGGACCTCAACAGAAACCGGGCTCTGGCCGTTGCCGAGCTTCAATCGACAGATCCACACTCCCTGACAGGCCCTCAAAATGGCCACAACCCTGCTCCACTTCCTGTGGCAGACTCCGCGCAGTACCATCATTCCCTGACTGGCCGCAGTAACCATAGCCGCCCTGCTCCACTCCCTGTGGCGGACTCCGCACAGCTCCACTATCCCCTGGCAGGCCACAGTAACGGCCACGAACCTGCTCCACCTCTTGCGACGGATACCACACGATTCTCCTATCCGCTGACAACGGACGCTGCTCCACCCCTCATAACAGATTCCACATGGCGGGTCGAGGTGACGGCCACGTGTCTGCTCCATTATCTTTCGCAATCAATTCTCCTGACCAGGGGCGGCGCACTACCAGGCGGTTACAAACGTCGCCATCAATCCGTTGCCTCCTCCGTCTATAAAAGGGGGATCCAGATACGTTATTCTTTAAGCTCATTCTTCTTTATCTCAAAACTCTGCTAAATTCTCCGTTCGAGCACTCCATTCTTGTTGAGGCAGATAACTGACTTGAGCGTCGGAGGGTCTTGCCGGAGCAACCCCACATCCGGTTTAGACTTCCCTTGCAGGTCCCGACGGCGACCGCGGCTTCCCCGACTCCAGCTTCTCCGGCGCAAGCAGATTTTTGCACCAACAGGATTGGCGCTAGAGGAAGGGCCCCTGTGTCTTCGCAGTACCCTTGTTCTTGAAGGAGTGTTCAACGGAGCTGCCTCCGATCGTTTCTCCGCCATCCACTCCTAATTCCCCCCCCCGCAAGATCGGCACCCGATGCCTCTGCGCAGGGCGTCCACCCAGCGGTCTACGGCCTCCGCGGCCAGATCTCAGGCTCCGGCCTCCCCTCCCATTTCTCAGCCTCCTCCTCCTCCCCCTCCGGCGACGGCGGTCGGCGCGGAGCAGTTTGACTTGCTGGCGCAGCAGGTCAAAGGCCTCGTCGAGGCCGTACAGGCAATGCAGCAGCAGCCACCGCAGGCATCGGTGCATCCGGAGGGGGCATCTCCGGAATGCCAGAACCCGGCGGTGGGGCGGGCCACCTGGGCCAGCCGCCCCGTCCTTCCCGGGAAGGCGAATCCGAGGGTAGAGAGCCCTCAATCGGACCACGACTCCACCCCTAGGAGATCCCTGCCCACATTCTGTCAAAGGACCCTCGAGACTCGGAGTCGAGAGGACTTCCTGGACCGGAGGCTCCAGGAGATGAACTGGCGGATCGAAGAACTCCGCCATGCGCCTCCCGCTTATGGTGAGGATATCTGCACTGACCCTCTCTTCTCCCAAATGATTATGCAGGAACCGATCCCGCCGAATTTCAAGCTCCCCCAGTTTGAAAGCTATGACGGGACGTCGGACCCGGTTGATCATCTGGAGGCCTTCCGAACGATGATGCTGCTTCACGGTGCTCCCGACGCCATCTTGTGCCGGGCTTTCCCGTCTACTTTGAAGGGAGCAGCAAGGAACTGGTACTCGGCTCTGAAGCCGGGTACCATATTCTCCTTCGATCAAATGAGCCACCAATTCGTGTCCCATTTTGTCAGCAGCCGGCATCCCCGGAAAGGTTCGGAGTCCCTCATCAACATCAAGCAAAGGGATGGGGAGTCCATACGGGCCTACGTCAACCGCTTCAACATCGCAGCGTTGGAGGTCCGAAACTTGGACCAGTCAGTTGTCATGGCCGTCCTGAAAGGTGGCCTTCAGAAGAATGACCTCTTGTACTCCCTGGAGAAGAAGTACCCCAGGGATTTTGCTGATCTACTGGCTCGGGCTGAAGGATACGCCCGAGCGGAAGAGGCCTTCAAAATGAAGGACGAAGAGACTGCGAGGGAGCGTTAGGCGGGAGATTCTAGTAAGCCCGCAGTCGAGAAGAGGCCAAAGGAAGCCCGGCCTCGCTCCCGATCCCCTCCTGGACATAAGCGCGCCCATACTCCCCCCAGGGCACGCAGGCAGAGAAGCCCGGACAATAGGTTTCGGTGGGGTTCCCCGCCAGGGAAGTTCCGCAACTACGCCCCCCTCAATGCCTCGAAGGCCCAGGTGCTGATGGAGGTCAGGGAGCAGCTCCCTAGGCCGGAGAGGATGCGCACGCACCCTGGGAAGCGCAACCCCAACAAGTTCTGCCTCTACCACCGCGACCACGGCCACGACACCGAAGAATGCATCCAGCTCCAGGACGAGATCGAGGAGCTCATCCGGTGAGGTCGGCTCGACAGATTCATCCGCCGCAGGCCTGAGGGTAGAGGAGACCGGCCAAGAGCCCTCCCACCGCCCGAACCGCAGAAAAGGGAGGAGCAGCCAGGGGACGGGCCTCCTATCGGGACCATCGACTCCATCGCCGGAGGGCCTCAAGGAGGAGCGGGAATACTGTAAATGTATCGCTTACTATTTCGCTTTGAATCTACTTTTCTTTTTAGCTAACATGCTCCTCCTACTTAACGTGGATGTATTATGACTGGATATGACCCCTCCAAAAACAACGGCCATGTCAGGAACAGGAGGAGAACCTCATCCTGACATGAGCAAGGTCGAAGGCCCGGTTCTTTTAGACCGGATGGGGGGAGAGGCCTCACAACGCCCTAATGTGCCCCCACAGCCTTGTTAGGGACAGGAGGAAAATCTCGCCCTAACATGAGCAAAGTCAAAGGCTCGGTTCTTTTAGACCGGATGGGGGGAGAGGCCTCACAACGCCCTAATGTGCCCCCACAGCCCTGTTAGGGACAGGAGGAAAACCTCGCCCTAACTTGAGCAAAGTCAAAGGCCCGATTCTTTTAGACCGGATGGGGGGAGAGGCCTCACAACGCCCTAATGTGCCCCCACAGCCCTGTTAGGGACAGGAGGAAAACCTCGCCCTAACTTGAGCAAAGTCAAAGGCCCGGTTCTTTTAGACCGGATGGGGGGAGAGGCCTTGCAACGCCCTAATGTGCCCCCACAGCCATGTCAGGAACAGGAGGAGAACCTCGTCCTGACATGAGCAAAGTTGAAGGCCCGGTTCTTTTAGACCGGAGGGGGGAGAGGCCTTACAGTGCCCTAACGCACCCCAACAAGCCAGGCTGATAACGAGAACCTCGCACCGACTCAAGCAAAATGGAAGACCCGGACTCCTACGGGAGCCGGGTTCTGCCGCCCGGGAAAGCTTCACCCGGACTCCTACGGGAGCCGGGTTCCGCCGCCCAGGAAAGCTTCACTCGGACTCCTACGAGAGCCGGGTTCCGCCGCCCGGGAAAGCTTCACCCGGACTCCTACGGGAGCCGGGTTCCGCCGCCAAGGAAAGCTTCACTCGGACTCCTACGGGAGCCGGGTTCCGTCGCCAAGGAAAACTTCACCCGGACTCCTACGGGAGCTGGGTTCCGCCGCCAAGGAAAGCTTCACCCGGACTCCTACGGGAGCCGGGTTCCGCCACCAAGAAAGACTTCGCCCGGACTCCTAAGGAAGCCGGACTCCATCCGCTACTTCGCCAGCGAGGGTTAAAAATGGTGGCGAGACTTGGCCACATGACGAGATCGGAGGGAAGGGGAGGGTCCCTTCCCACGACGACATCTAAGCCAAACAAGCCAAACGACGAGAAAGGGTCAACGGACGACAATATCGGTGCTACGCGTGGGCAAGGTAACACAAAGTGCTTTTTCTTCATTTCTGATATACATACTACAGGGTCAGGACGGCCAGGGAAAGAGGGACAAAACGACAAGAAGAAAGCAGCTACAAAAAGGGGGTGACTACAAAAGAACTCTAAGGAGGTCCTGCTCCCTCCGACCTAGGGTTATCACCTCCATCCCTCAACCAGGACTGCCTCAGGTTCTCCACTACTTCTTCTAGCTCTTCCTTCTTCCGCAGCGCATCCTGGAGCGTCTGACGAAGATGTCGGCTCTCTGCCTCCGCTTCTCGATGCCGCTTTCGCAGAACTTCAGACTCCGCCTCCGCATCCGCGACGGCCTTCCGCTCGAGCGCCAGTTGGATTTTCACTTGCTGAAGTTCGGCTGTCTTCTCCCCAAGGGAGACGAAAATCCCCTCGACAGTGCCCCTCAGGGCTAGGAGCTCTTCGGTATCTTGGGCATTAGCAAGCTGCGCCCTAGTTACCAACTGCCTCTGGAGATGAACGACCTCGTCCACTGCTTGACGGAATCTCCCTTTGTACTCTTCTACCTGCCAGCGCCAGCTGGCCCGCTGCACATCGTGGCTCATCTCAGCATCTTGAAGCTACTTCTGGAGGTCGGAGACCTTCTGCGACCATTTCTGCTCATCCTGCGCTGTGAGCCGGGATGAGTTCCCTTCCAGCTGGCCGATCCTCCTCTTCGCAGCTGACAGCTCCACCTTAAGGGCGCTGATCCTGGCTTCTTGAGCCCAAGTTCGGTCGCTGGCGCTCTTCGTACATTCCTCGAGCTCCTTTGTGAAATTCGCCTTCCTCCGGCTATAGTCCATGATTGCCTTCACTTGGAGACTCCTGAAGTGGGCGGCCTCAGCGGCGGCCTCGGAGTAGCATTTTTTCGACTGGCGGAGCTCGCCCTCCGACCTCTTCAACTTCTTCGTCAGGTGTAGGACCTCCTTTTTCAGCCGTTGGATAGTTGACTTCAGTGGGACCCCCAAGGGCAAGGGGAGTGCTTCGGCAGGGCACTGCCATCGGAAAATGCAAACGTCAAAGACCGACTCATTACAAGAAGAAAGGCAGAAAAGGAGGAGCAGGGGGAAGGAGAGGCCATCCACAATAAGAAATTCGACTTTATTGATTAATTTTGAAGACAAACGGAAAGGAAATATGGCGACAAAAGAAAGATACAAGATCGGAGGTCTCAGACCTCGGGGGCAGGGGGTGGAGAGCTCGGCGCGGGGGGTGCGACTGCAGTAGCGGCGGACGAAGGGCCGGCCTCGTTGTCAGACTCCTCCAGAAAGCCGAGATCAAGGTCAGGGTATCTACTGGCCACCCTCTCTCGATAGAGCTCGAACCCCTTGGTGAACGCCTCCAAGCCGAACTGGACGTTCAGTTCCCTCATCTCCGCAGAGGCCTTGAACTCCTCCACCGCAAGGGTCCTGGCCTCCGAAACCAGAATCGGAGTTTGCTCGGCCAAATGGGCGACCTCGACCTCCTTCTTCCTCGCCGACTCCTCCAAGCTTCGTCTCTCCTCCTCCCGGGCTTGTCTCTCCTCTTCCCGGTCTCGCCTCTCTCTCTCCAGGGCCTCCCGGAGGGCGGCCGCCTCGGCCATCTTCGCTTGAAGACGAGCAATCTCATCCTGGCAGCGCTCCTCCGCCTGAAGGAGGTTCCTTCTCATGCGGCCCGACGCCTCGACATAGGCGAAGAGCTGGTACCCGATCTGCAAGGACGGATAGAGAATTACAACAAAGATCGAGCGACCATGCAAATAAACATCCGCTTACCTCAAGAAAGGACCCCAATGTGTCCCAGGCCCGCTGCTCGGGATCGGCGCGGTCGATCCTCTCCACGACATCGGACAGAATGCAGCCATCGAGCAGCCGCCTGATCAGAGCCTTGTCATTGAAGGGGTTCTCCGATCCCCCCTCGGAGCAGACGGACTCATCTACAGTGGCTCGGTGGCTGCTCACCATGCGGGCCACCGATTTCCTCCTCCTCTCCGTGGCAGACGGCTGAAGGCGGCTGGCGGTTGGCAGGGTCATAATTGCACCGTACCTAGGCCAGCGTACCTGCGGGGTTTTCGAAGCGTCCCCTCGTACCGCCCCAATTCGAAAAGACTCCGGCACGTGCCCATTTAATGCCAAAATATCTGGGAGCGGCAAGGCGCAGGACCCGAAGGGACGGTTTCGGCTGTACCTCTGTGTACTTCCTTCATTTGAAATTCAAACTCGGATGTAGGGGGACTGGTGTTGGGTATAAAATACCCACAGCCGAAACCCTCAACGGAATCGACATAAGTGCAGCTCTGCCCGGACTCCTACGGGAGCCAGGCTCCACCACCGACAGCAAGTGCAACTCTGCCCGGACTCCTACGGGAGTCGGGCTCCACCGTCGACATCAGCGCAGCTCCGCCCGGACTCCTACGGGAGCCGGGCTCCACCGCCGACAGCAGTTGGAGCTCCGCCCGGACTCCTACGGGAGTCGGGCTCCACCGTCGACAGCAGTGCAGCTCCGCCCGGACTCCTACGGGAGCTGGGCTCCACCGACGACATCAGCGCAGCTCCACCCGGACTCCTACGGGAGCCGGGCTCCGCCGCCAACATCAGAACAGCCCCACCCGGACTCCTATGGGAGCCGGGCTCCGTTCTCAGTATCAACTGCTGGTAAGTTCCATCCGGACTCCTACGGGAGTCGGGCTCCACCGTCGACATCAGCGCAGCTCTGCCCGGACTCCTACGGGAGCCGGGCTCCACCACCGACAGCAGTTGGAGCTCCGCCCGGACTCCTACGGGAGCCGGGCTCCACCGTTGACAGCAGCACAGCTCCGCCCGGACTCCTATGGGAGCCTGGCTCCACCGACGACATCAGCATAGCTCCGCCCGGACTCGTACGGGAGCCGAGCTCCACCGCCAACATCAGAACAGCCCCGCCCGGACTCCTACAGGAGCCGGGCTCCGCTCTCAGTATCAACTGCTGGTAAGCTCCATTCGGACTCCTACCAGAGCCGGACTTCACCCTTAACTTTGATTGCAGTGCAGCTCCGCTCGGACTCCTACGGGAGCTGGGCTCCACCGTCGACATCAGTGCAGCTCCGCCCAGACTCCTACGGGAGCCGGGCTCCACCGCCGACAGCAGTTGCAGCTTCGCCCGGACTCCTACGGGAGCCGGGCTCCACCGTCGACAGCAGCGCAGCTTCGCCCAGACTCCTACGGGAGCCGGGCTCCACCGACGACATCAGCGCAGCTCCGCCCGGACTCCTACGGGAGCCGAGCTCCGCCGCCAACATCAGAACAGCCCCGCCCGGACTCCTACGGGAGCCGGGCTCCGCTCTCAGTATCAACTGCTGGTAAGCTCCATCCGGACTCCTACCAGAGCCGGACTTCACCCTTAACTTTGATTGCAGCGCAGCTCCGTCCGGACTCCTACGGGAGCTGGGCTCCACCATCGACATCAGCGCAGCTCCGCCCGGACTCCTACGGGAGCCGGGCTCCACCGCCGACAGCAGTTGGAGCTCCACCCAGACTCCTACGGGAGCCAGGCTCCACCGTCGACAGCAGCGCAGCTCCGCCCGGACTCCTACGGGAGCCGGGCTCCACCCACAACTTCAGCTCCGAGAGGGTTCCGCCTGGACTCCCCCGGGAATCGGGCTCCGCTCACGACCCCTACCGCCAGGAGGACCTCACCCGGACCTCAACAGAAATTGGGCTCCGGCCGTTGCCGAGCTTCAATCGACAGATCCACACTCCCTGACAGGCCCTCAAAATGGCCACGATCCTGCTCCACTTCCTGTGGCGGACTCCGTGTAGTACCATCATTCCCTGACAGGCCGCAGTAACCATAGCCGCCCTGCTCCACTCCCTGTGGCGGACTCCGCACAGCTCCACTATCCCCTGGCAGGCCACAGTAACGGCCACGAACCTGCTCCACCTCCTGCGACGGATACCACGCGATTCTCCTATCCGCTGACAACGGACGCTGCTCCACCCCTCATAACAGATTCCACGTGGCGGGTCGAGGTGACGGCCACGTGTCTGCTCCATTATCTTTCGCAATCAATTCCCCTGACCAGGGGCGGCGCACTACCAGACGGTTACAAACGTCGCCATCAATCCGTTGCCTCCTCCATCTATAAAAGGGGGATCCAGATACGTTATTCTTTAAGCTCATTCTTCTTTATCTCAAAACTCTGCTAAATTCTCCGTTCGAGCACTCCATTCTTGTTGAGGCAGAGAACTGACTTGAGCGTCGGAGGGTCTTGCCGGAGCAACCCCACCTCCGGTTTAGACTTCCCTTGCAGGTCCCGACGGCGACCGCGGCTTCCCCGACTCCAGCTTCTCCGGTGCAAGCAGATTTTTGCACCAACACTGGCCAATCTGGAAAGTTAAATTTTGATTAGATCACTTGGTGATTAGAGCTCACCCATGTCATTAGGTAAATCAGTGTGACTGATTTAGGTGCTCCTAATGCCAGCTTTAATTAAATCTTTTTTAATCTAACTTGGTGAAGTCAATGGGAGGATTGAAATTGGCTGGATGATTTCTTCTCTACTATCCTTTAATAAAATCCTCAAAAATTATTAGGTCCCTAAAATGATTAAGTTATAATGATGACTAAGTCAATGCCTCCCATTAAGTGAGTGATAATGAGTCCATTAGTTCAATGATCATTGGAGGCCCAAAGGCCTGGTGCTCATTGGCTAATGGAATTATCATTCATAATATGATAATTTGGTTGAGTCTTTTTGATGGTGGTTAGGTTGGCCGGTCAAAGTCGGGCCTGATCATTTATTGGTCTGATTCACCAAATTAAGTCATATTAATGGTTGAACCTAACCAGATCTTTTCAGTGGAGGCCAAAGCCTACTGATTAGGTTCTGGGGCAAAATCAATTACTAGAAGTTGTTTAGAGAAACAACTGGTTAAGAACCTACCCATAGATGCACATGGGTTGACCAACCAAAGTTGGACTCGTGTGTAGTCTGTGTGGATTCTAGTACCCATTAAGGAATTAAAGTAATTCCTCGAATTGGAGGTTGAGGCTACCAGTTCATAAAAATATTGGGAAAAACTTTAGACTAAAGTCCAAGTCTTTAGTATTAATTTATGTACTAATAGAGGTTTGATTTTTCTTTATACAGCTATGGCCACTATCCTGTCACTCCGGTCATTATTAGATAATGACAAGCTCATGGGACCTAATTTCGATAACTGGTATCAAAAATTGAAAATTATCCTTGAGCATTAGCAGATCCTTTATGTAGTAACGGATCCAGCACCTGAGGAGCCAGCTCCGAATGCTAGTAAGGCGATCCGAGACACTTACCAGAAGTGGCTCAATGATCGCACTACCGTCTGATGTATTATGCTGGCAGCAATGAATGATGAGTTCAGCCACAGGTTTGAGAACGCCCAGCCACAGGAGATGCTTCAAATGTTGAACGACTCCTTTGGCATGCCTGACGACGTTGAAAGGCACAAAACTAGTTGTGCCATTTTCAATGCTCGGATGAGGGATGGGGCCTCAGTCACTGATCATGTACTGTACATGATCGAGATGATTGAGTGCCTAAGAAAATTGGGTTTTCCTCTGCACGAGCAGCTCAGTAAGGATGCGATCCTTAATTCCTTGCCCAAGTCCTTCCTCCCATTCCTTACTCATTTTCGAATGACAAAGCCTGCAGTAAACTACCACGGGTTGTTGGGGTTGCTGCAGAACTTTGAGAAGGATCACCAGCTCCATAAGGAGTCAGTGAATGTAGTGGGAGGGTCTTCTTCTCGTCGTCGACCCTTTGGGAAGGGGAAGAAGAACAAGAAGAAGAAGAACAAGAAGGTGCAGCCTCATGCTGCGACGGTTGCACAGGGTCAGACCAAGAAGTGCAAGCCCGACTAGAGCCAGGTGGAGTACTTCGTTTGCAAGAAGCAGGGGCATTGAAAGAGGAACTATCCTCAATACATTGCCTCCCTGGACCCGAACAGGCCGAAGAAGAAGCAAGGTAATTATATGATAACTCCTTGCAACTTTTTTATTTGTGATACTACTGCCTGGGTATTGGATACCGGAAGCCCTTATCATATTTGTAATTCGATGTAGGGTCTGCAGGTCAGTAGGAGATTTGATGAAGGCGAGAGGTTCCTGAACGTTGGAGATGGAAGCAAAGTTCCAGTTCTAGCTTTAGGAATCATGAGTCTTGTAATCAATTCTCGTAATATAATTCTGAGTGAATGTCACTGTTGTCCAAGCTTTTTATTAAATATTATTTCTGTAGGCCTTTTGGCCATGTACGGTTATGATTTTTTAATAAAAAAAAATATTTGTAATATCATTTTGAATGGTGTTACAATATTTGTTGGATAATTAAATAATGAAATTTACTTACTATCACAGCCTGTTAATGTGGTTCAAAACTTCGGTAAATGCCTTAGAACAGATAATGTGTTAGAAATCTACCTTTGGCACTGTAGGCTAGGTCATATCAATAAGAACAGGATAAACAGATTGGCTCAAGAAGAAATTCTTAAACTTGGTAATTGTGAATCACTTCCAACCTGTGAGTCTTATTTTTTTGGAAAGATGACCAAGTCACCTTTTACTGGAAAAGGTGAGCGAGCCAGTGACTCTTGGGTCTGGTACATTCTGATGTATGTGGACCTATGAGCTCAAGTGTAAGAGGTGGATATTTCTACTTCATAACCTTCACAGACGACCTATCGAGGTATGGGTATGTCTACTTAATGAAGCATAAATCGGAGTTGTTTGAAATGTTCCAACTATTCCGAAATGAGGTAGAAAAATAAACTGAGAAGTGTATTAAAATTTTTTGATCTGATCGAGGAGGTGAATACCTTTCCAATGAGTTTCTGACATATCTAGGGGAGAATGGGATTCTCTCTCAGTGGACTCCTCCTGGAACACCACAACATAATGGTGTGTCTGAAAGGAGGAATCAAACCTTATTGGACATGGTTCGATCCATGATGGGGTTTGCTGGTCTGCCGATCTCTCTCTGGGGATATGCGCTCGAATCGGCTTGTTACCTTCTAAATAGAGTTTCGAGTAAGTCTGTAGCCAAAACGCCATATGAGATATGGATAGGATGTAAGCCAGTACTCTCGCACCTTAGGATTTGGGGGTGTTCGGCTTATATTAAACGTTTAATTACAGACAAGCTTGGACCTAGGTCTGACAAGTATAATTTTATAGGGTACCCAAAAGAGACCAAAGGGTATTATTTCTACCTTGCTGATGAGCAAAAGGTGTTTGTCAGCCTTAAGGCAATCTTTTTAGAAAAAGAATTTCTTAGTGAAGGAACTGTTGCCTCTAAGGTCGAACTTGACAAAGTTCGACAGATGGAAAAATCGACACATGTTACTGAACCTAAACCAGATTTGATTAGATTAGATCCGGAGCCCATTGATTATGCACCCTTAAGACGGTCTGGTAGAGTACCACATCAACCGGACAGATACTATGGTTTCTTGGTCCGGGATGGCGATCCTGTCGAACTTGATGAAAACGATGAGGATCCATTCACCTACATTGATGCAATGCAGAGACCTAACTCTGATAAATGGCTAGAGGCCATGAAATCCGAAATGGAGTCCATGAAGGTCAACGATGTGTGGACATTGATTGACTCACCCGAAGGAGTGAAACCCATAGGGTGTAAGTGGGTCTTCAAGAGGAAGAGGGGCGCAGATGGAAAGGTGGAGACCTATAAAGCCCGTCTGGTTGTCAAGGGATATCGTCAACGTTATGGTGTAGACTATGACGAGACATTTTCTCCTGTGGCAATGCTCAAATCCATTCGGATTATGCTTGCGATAGCTGCCCATCTAGACTATAAAATCTGGCAGATGGATGTGAAGACAGCTTTCCTAAACGGAGAGCTGGACGAAGAGGTGTATATGATACAACCTGAAGGGTTCACATCCACTGATGAGTCTAAGGTATGTAAGCTACAAAGGTCCATTTATGGACTTAAGCAGGCATCTCGGAGTTGGAACATACGTTTTGATAGGATGATCAAAACGTATGGCTTCGTTAAGAACGAAGAAGAGCCCTGCATTTATAAGTGGGCTAATGGTCCAGTAGTAGTATTTCTTGTATTGTATGTGGATGACATTCTCTTAATCGAGAATGATATCCCTGCATTACAGGGAATAAAGATTTGGCTGTCGTCACAGTTCTCCATGAAGGATCTGGGAGAAGCTTCCTACATCCTAGGGATGAGGATCTATAGGGATAGATCCAAAAGGTTGCTTGGCTTATCCCAGTCCACGTACATTGATACTATACTAAAAAGGTTCAGCATGGAAAATTCCAAGAAAGGCTATCTACCGATAGGCCATGGAATTTCTCTCTCGAAAAAAGATTGTCCGACAACACCTCAAGAGAGAGAGCGTATGGGTAGGATTCCATATGCTTCAGCAGTGGGATCTATCATGTATGCCATGACATGTACACGACCAGATGTGGCATACTCACTAGGGGTAGTGAGTAGATACCAATCTGATCCAGGGGAGAATCACTGGAAGGTTGTTAAAACCATCCTGAAGTATTTAAGAAATACTAAGGACCAGTGGCTTGATATGGTGAATCGGACTTGAGACTTATAGGGTTTACAGACTCTAGTTTCCAGTCTGATCGTGATGACAGCAAGAGTGTGTCAGGATTTATTTTTACCCTTAATGGTGGGGCTGTCTGCTGGAAGAGTTTCAAGCAGCACACTGTGGCTGATTCAGTATGCGAGGCAGAGTATATTGCTGCATCAGATGCTGCCAAAGAAGCGGTGTGGCTGAGAAAATTCATCACCGAGCTCGGAGTAGCACCCTCCCTTATTGGTCCAGTTTTGCTCTACTGTGACAGCTCTGGAGTCATTGCTCAGGCGAAGGAACCGAAGGCACACCAGCGGACGAAGTATATTCTGCGCCGCTACCATCTCATCTGGAAGATCGTGGATCGAGGTGACGTCGACCTTCAGAAGATCGATGGGGAGGAGAACCTGGCTGACCCATTCACTAAAGCCATTGCGGTGAAGGAGTTCAACGACTACAAGTCGAAGATGGGTATTAGATACTGCACCGATTGGCTTTAGGCCAAGTGGGAGATTGTTGGGAATAGTGTCCCAAAGCCAATCGTCAGCCTATTGATTGTTGTGCTCCTTTTGTATTAGTACATGAATTATAAATAAATAAAAATTATTTTGATATTTTTTCATCATAAATGTTTCATCTTCTAATGAACTCTTGTGTTGTGGTGAAGTCCTTAGGACTATTTAGACTCGACAAAGGAGGATTTGTCACTTAGTCCTTAAACATGTTTGCGACCAAATGACACGTTGTTACCAAGGACGACAATGTTTATCGAGCATAGGTCGTTGTGTGGCATATGGGTTGGTTGTCCTCATAACCAAGGAGTGTGGAGACACTGGTATGGCATACAGGTGAGATATAATGGTACATCTGCACTGAACGTGACCGACTCTGGAGCTATTTCTGCTGTCAAAATTTGCTCCGATGGGATATGGGTATAACTGTCCCTCCGACCTGAGACCGCCACGGTGACTTGCAAGCAACTCACTGCACTTAGGCACTGGACTACCTGAATTTCTAATTCAGTAACGGAAGGCTGCTGGGTATAGTCAAGTACTTGACTTGTCGGTGCATGTGTCAAGATGGGATTGACCACTCCAGTTCAGGAGCTGTGTACAGTCGTATTTCAATTTAGCAAAACCTTGGCTAGGGTAGTCCTAGTGAGGAGTCACAGGACTATTTGAGTTGAACATGACTCGGATGATCTAATCAGGGTTGACAGCTTAACCCTGAGTCATCCTAAACACAGGGGTCAAAAGAGATGAATTATATGGTAACCATATTCACGTAGGTTCTGAATGTTGCGATTGCGACTATTCGACCTATCCGGTCATCGAGTACCATTGCTAGATGGTCACTTCGATTAGTACAGGAATTGGTTCCTATGCTACCGGCTTAGGTTCGAACCTGTGGGGTCACACACATTAGAGGTTTCTTTCTGATTTGATGGCTAATTATGAGTCTTATGTGTCTGGGACTCTATGATTGAGAATTAGGATTCTTTGATCATGAGTTCCACATATTTTGGGTATCGGGGTCAAAATTTTGAATTTTAAATTTTGAATTTGAAATTTGAACTCTTCGATCAAGGTTTCATATTGATGGACTTTGATACCCGATTGCCCATTGAATTTGGACTCAATATTTATGAGAGATTTAATTAGTGATTTGATCACTAATTAACTCAATTTGATTGAGTAATTATTTTTAGATCAAGTCCAATTGAATTGGATTCAGTTGGGTTTGACCCGATTAGGTTAAGAGTTGACCTAATCGTCGAGATGGTTTGGTACCTGATTTGATCAGGGGTTGGGCTTAGTCAATTTTTGATTTGATTAGGATTTTATTGAGCCTAATTAAGCCTAATTAAGTTGGATTTAATTTAGTCTAATTGTGCTTAACCTATTTTGATTAGGTTGGTTCAATTAAGATCAAACCACCATTTGAATTTGAATCCCTGCACCACCTTAAATCTCTGTGCCCATTTGAATTCACGAGAAGAAACTTCTCATGAATTTTTTCTCATGCAAAGCCCTTCTCACACCCACTTTTGTGCACCATATGGATGGATAAAGCTGATTAGTTAACCATTCAAATTCAAAGCGTGTTTGAATTTGAATGGATAACTTATCTCTTTTGCCTTCAAGCTTATCCATCTTGTGCGCCACATAATTCACACGAGAAAGAGTTTCTCATGAAATATTTCCATGCACAAAGAGTCCATGCCCTTCTCTTCTCACGCCTAAGTGGATAGGGATGAGTTGGTTTTAGTTTGAATTCAAATTTGATTTGAATTCAAATGTGTAACCACTTGTCTTTATCCTCTCACGCGGATAAGACATGTTTTGAACTATTTTTAAAGAGATAGGGAGCTGGGGTGTGTGTAGAAAAATTTTGAGAAAGAAAGTAGGGTGTGAGGAAGCATTGTGCATGAGGTGAAGGTCCAAAACCTTCCAAGAGAAAAAGAAAGAAAAGAAAAAATATTGGGCGCAGGGTTTTTGGTGTGTACCCTAGGGTTTCTACCTAGGGTTCGGGAAGTGAGATTGGTGTGCCACGAGTGTCGTGAGTCCACCAAATTTTAGAGAGAGATCCATCAGCCTCTCAACCAATCGTGCAAATGATCTGGAGTATCCGAGGAGTCAGTACACATCGATCGAAGGAGTTCGATCAACATCAGCCATCAAAAGGGTGAAATCACGAACTAGCATTCATGAGGAGCCGATCAGACGGGAGCTTCGTGTGGACGATCCGTAGAGGCCAGACACTAGTGTGGCTGTGACGTGACGATCAGAGCTCTCCAACGATGATCAGATTGTGGTGATCGACTACCCGCAAAAGGTGATGTGTTCTGAACACAGTACAGTAAAAATTTATTATTTCAAATTTGAATTTCAAATTTAAATGTATGCTGTTGTATCATATTTAGATCCTAGTGTAGGGTTAATTAGTATTAATTAATGAGATTAATTAATAATTTTACTGTAAAATAGTAATTTTAAAAAAGTTTTAAAATTACCATTTTACCCCTGCATCGAATTTTTGCTTCAACCAGGTGCTTGTGTGGCTACATCAGAACCTCGGGCTGTGCAGAGATCATCTATAGGGTAATCAGATTACCCTTGAGGTATTTCTTCTTTTATCATAGTTTTAGATTTAATTTTAAATTTTAAATATCAGATAATGAAATTAAATTTAGAGAATTAGATCTAAAATATGCAGGATAATTTTTTTTTAAATCATTTCACCCCAGATTTGATGAAATCTGAAAGATCCTACGCGGAGAAAGCGATTTCTCCTCCTTCAAGTGGTATCAGAGCCAGGTTGTTGGCTCTATTTCAGATCTATTTTAGATCTAATTTTAATTTTAATTTATCTGATATTAAATGATTTTAGATATCACATCAAATATGATAGGATCTGAAATCAAAATATTTAAAATTAAATCTAAGAAGATCTAACATGCATGAGATGCATGACTAGACTAAGATTAATTGAATCCATGAATAGTCTTAAGTTTTATATTTTAATGAGATTAAAATATGAATTAAATATAATTTATTTTTTATTTTTTTGATATTATAATTATTATAATCAGATCAAAAAAATAAAAAATAAAATTTTAATTATTTCATAAAATTGATCTATTGCATGCCTAGACTAGTTGTAGAATTATTCTAGTAACTTGTCTAGAATAATTTTTATTTTGAATAGTTTAATTTAAATTCTATTTTTCAGATATTACATATGATGTATCAGATCTGAAAGCATATTAATTAGATTGATTTTTGATACATGAGATGTATGCAAAGCATGTATTAGTTAGATCTTAAATTATATATGTGATATGTTAATTTAAATCTAACTAGTTTTGTAGTTAAATTTATATTTCTGATTAAGGTGTTCCTCATGGCCGTCCGATCATAAAAATAAAGTAGAGTTTTAAGACCCTCTCTTTCCATTCAATGGGGTGTTCATATGACGTGTAGGGGTGCCGTGCGTTCATCCTTAATCAGAAATCAAAACTTACTTTTCTGTAAAATCCTAGATCCTGAAATCCTAGAATTTATTTTACATGCTTTGTTTATGAATCCAAATTTAATTAATAAATTAAGCTTATGAAATTAAGTTAGGTCTAAAATTGAGAATTTCAAATCTAAGATATTTTCATAAAATTGGATTCGGACTTGGGTAGCTCAATTAGGTCTAGCGGTTGATCAAATCGAATCAAGAGTTGGTTAGGTGGGATCATGAAAGCTAATAATTGACCAGTCTAATAGGATTAAGTCTGGGTCAAGGTCGAATCACATTTAGATGTGACTCAATCAAGTTAAGACCTAATTTAGCTCAGTGGTTAGAGCCTAGATTGTAGGCTAACCCAATTAGTTCTGATTCGATAATTTGGTGTCTAAGGTAAGTTGGGAAGATGCGATCGACTAATTTTTAATTGGGAGCTACTCGACTCGAATGCGTTCTTGTCAAGTTAATGACATATCCCTCCCACTGGTCTCACTTACCTGGACATATGTATCGACTCAGTTCTGATTAGAGGTGGCTAACAATTCAAGCTAACCCATGCCACTAAGTTAGTCATAATTGTTATGACTATGTCAAGTCAAGTTTAATGAGACCTAAATAAATCTCCCTAAGAAAATATTAAGTCTAGATCTTCCACCATTGTGGATGTGCGGGCCCTTCCCGGGGTTGATTGTTCTCGGCTGGTTACAGTGGCTCAGTTGCACCGGGAAGATGCAACCATGTCCATTAGGCATTGGATGCTACGGATTAGAGGATGGGTTGGGCTCAATATTCCGAATACGGTGAGGGACCCAATCAGGAATCTAGTTCGCACAAATGGTGGGTGTGACTTAACTAAGGATTGGAGCAATATCTCGGACACGGTGAGCTTCATGATTTAGAGACCAAGTTTCGGGTGCACCATGATTAGAGAATCATTGGATAAAAGTTGTCCACTCATCGGTTGACCCATCACCAATAACTGTTAGGTGAGGTGGTGAGCCAGTTGGTGAGACCGCACCATCCACTAAAAATCACTGATCACAAAGATTTTCACATCTCTACCAAGGGAGTGTAGAGATCTGAAAAAATAGTGGGAGCCTAATTTATTTAAAAATAAAAATTCTAAACAAATTGGTTGAGTCTGATTACAAAATCTAACTAGAAACTTTTGACTCTCTACAGGAAACATGTCTGCCTCAAATCCCCTGACCAAAATTCTAGACACCCATAGACTGACTGGACCCAATTTCAAGGACTGATTGAGGAACTATAGAATTATTGTGGGTTTCAAAAAATTGACACATATCTTGGACCAGGACCCACCTGCCATACCAGCATGTCCGACTGCTGAACAGAGAGCGTCTCTGAAAAAGTGGACGGATGATGATAACAAAGCAAGGTACTACATGTTGGGTGCAATATCTGATAACTTGTAGTGCCAACATGAGAACATTTAGACTACCCGCCAAATGTTGGCTCACCTACAAGAGTTGTTTGGTGAACAGAGTCGCACGACCAAGTATCAAGTCTGTCAAAGACTTTTTAAGGCCAAGATGCGTGATGGGTAGTCAGTCCAAGATCATTGTTTGACAATGATCAAGGATCTTGAGGAGCTTGAGAAGCTCGGTATCATCTTAGACAAGGATTTTCAGATTGATTTGATCTTTCAGTCCTTGTCCAATGCATATGGTCAGTTCATCATGAACTTTCATATGCATAAGATGCAGTGTACCTTGGTCGAGTTAATGAACATGCTGGTTATGGCTGAGCTTTCTATGAAGGGTTCAAAAGGCTCAGTTCTTACTGTGGAGTGGACTTCTTCCAAGAGAAAGTCTTTTGAAAAGAAAAAAAAATCTGCGAAGAAGCAGAAGGTGGATGGGAAGAAGAGGAAGCGAAACTGTCCTCAGTACCTGACCACCCTGAAGAACAAGAAGGATGGTCCTTCTGAAGGTATAATCATTTTAGAATCTAACCTTACGGTTTCTTCTACATCCAGTTGGATGCTTGACTATGGTTCTAGTGCTCATTTGTGCACTTCTATGCAGGGTCTTGAGGAGAGCAAAAGGCTGAGGGATGGGGAGATGATCCCACGCATCGAGAACGGAGCAAGAGTTGCTGCCATGGTCGTGGAAACCTACCCTCTGTGATTACCATTAGGATTAGATTTATTTCTTAGAGACTATTATTATGTGCCTGCAGCAAGTAGAAATTTGATTTCTGTTTTATGTTTAGCACAAGAAGGCTATGTGATTAGCTTTCATAAGGACCATTGTAATATTTTTTATGAAAATAATAAAGTTGCAGATGGTTTTCTTATTAACGGTCTCTATCAGCTACATATTGATGTATCTATATTTAATATTGAGCAAAATATGAATACCATAGAAATTAAAAGGCTTAGAGATAGTCTAAATGATAGGTATATGTGGCACCTAAGGCTAGGTCATATAGCGGAAGACAGGGTTAACAAATTGGAGAAATCCGGGCTATTGAGTCCGTTGACTTTCGAGTCATATCCAGTTTGTGAATCATGCCTTCAATGCAAAATGACCAAGCTTCCTTTTGTGGGACATGGGGAAAGGGCCACAGACCTACTTGCCCTAATACATACGGATGTGTGCGGCCCATTTGATGTACCAGCTAGAGGCAACTATATCTGCTTCATTACTTTTACCGATGATATGTCTAGGTATGGGTATGTGTTTCTAATGAAACACAAGTCTGAAGCCTTTGAAATGTTCAAAGAATTCAGACATGAGGTAGAAAAATAAACAGAAAAGCCCATTAAGGTACTTTGATCAGATCGAGGAGGTGAATACCTTAGTCGGGAGTTCCTAGATTATCTTAAGGACAATGGTATAGTCTCTCAATGGACTCCACTTGGAATGCCTCAACACAACGGTGTTTCAGAACAGAGAAATCAGACCCTATTAGATATGGTCTGTTCTATGATGAGCTTCACGGACCTCTCCAAATTTCTTTGAGGATATTGTCTCATGACAGTAATTTATGTATTGAATAGGATTCCCTCTAAAACTATTCCTACCACACCATATGAGATATGGCATGGTAAGAAGCCAAGTCTGAATCATCTCAGAATTTGAGGTTGTCCAGCTTATGTTAAGAGACAGCAGGCGGACAAGTTAGAGTTTAGGTCTTTTAAGCTCGATTTATAGGATATCCTAAAGAGTCATTAGGATACTATTTCTATATTTCGGAAGATCACAATGTGATTGTGAGTCGAAATACTATTTTTCTTGAAAAATAGTTTATTCAAGATGGTGGCATCGGAAGAATAGTTAAGCTCCAGGAGAATGTCTCCCAAGAGCAACGAGCTCAAGAACCTGAGAAACCTAATCAATCAGAACCAGTCCTAGCACAACCTCTTCCACCTCGTAGATCGACTAAGATTTTTTATCCTCCTGAAAGGTACTTAGGTACCATACAAGAGGATGTAGAGAAAATATTCCTCATGAAAAATGGGGTTCATGGTGATGATCCCAAGACCTATGATGAGGCGATATCAGATATCGACTCCGATAAATGGTTAGAGGCAATGAGATCAGAAATTGACTCGATGCACTCAAACCAAGTCTGAACCTTGGTAGATCCACCTGAAGGTATTGTACCTATTGGGTATAAATAGATCTTCAAGAGAAAGATAGGTGCAGATGGGAATATGGAGATATTCAAGGCTAGGCTCGTAGCAAAAGGTTATAGTCAGCGCAAAGGCATTGACTATCAGGATACCTTTTCATCCGTAGCCATGCTAAAATCCATCCGCACATTGCTTACTGTTGCAGCCTATTTCAATTGTAAAATATGACAGATGGACGTGAAAACGACATTCTTAAATGGACATCTTGAAGAAGATATCTATATGGAACAGCCGCTTGGTTTCACATTCAGTGATGATGATCACAAGATCTGCAAGCTGCAAAGGTCCATTTATGGACTTAAGCAAGCATCTCGAAGTTGGAATACTCATTTCAATGATGTGATCAAAATGTTTGGTTTCATCAAAAATGAGGAGGAACCATGTGTGTTCAAAAAGGTCAGTGGGAGCGCAGTTGTCTTCCTCATATTATACGTAGATGACATCCTCCTAATTGGCAATGACATTTCCATGTTGACCTCAGTCAAAATATGGTTATCTAAGGAGTTCTCTATGAAAGATCTAGGAGAGGCATCCTTTATATTGGGTATTAAAGTCTATAGAGATAGACTAAATAGGATGCTCGGACTTTCACAGAAGATGTACATAGAGGAGGTGCTAAAAAGGTTTAGCATGGAAAACTCCAAAAGAGGTTTATTACCTTTTAGACATGGCATTCATCTCTCCAAGAAGATGTGCCCTAGTACACCTGAGGAGATTGAACGCATGAGCAAGATCCCTTATGCTACGGCAATAGGGAGCCTCATGTATGTCATGCTATGTACACGACCTGATATAGCCCATGCTGTGAGTGTCACAAGCAGATATCAGTCGAATCCAGACGAAGAGCACTGGACTTCTGTGAAATGTATCTTTAAGTACTTGAGAAGGACTAAGGATATGTTTCTAGTCTTTGAGAATGGAGAACTCCAGATTCAGGGATATACAGACTCAGACTTTATGTCTGATATAGATGATCGAAAGTCGACATCTGGGAGTCTGTTCATTTGCAATGGTGGTGCAGTTAGCTGAAAGAGTTTCAAGCAGACTGTGATTGCTGATTCCACCATGGAGGCAGAGTATATTGCTGCATCGGAAGCTGTGAAGGGGGCATTCTGGTACAAGAAGTTTGTCGTAGAGCTTGGAGTGATGTCATCGAATGCCATACCTCTTTACTGCGACAATAATGGCGCCATAGCCCTAGCTAAAAAGCTAAGGTCTCACCAGAAGTCCAAGCATATCGAGTGGCGATTCCATCTAATCCGTGATTATCTCGAAAAGAGTTATGTCGAGGTCAAGAGAGTCAACTCCACAGATAATGTGGCAGACCCGCTGACTAAGCCATTGGGCCAACAGAAGATCGAAGCCCACCTTGAGAAGATGGGACTTAGATATGTAGCCAATTGGTATTAGGTCAAGTGGGAGTTTGTTAGATGTGTGTCCTAGATGCCAGATCGACTGACACATTCCTGTACAGATCTAAGAGCAAATTTATAATTTTGACTATAAATGAATAAAAGGGTTATTCTTCTATCACATTGTGTACATTGTGTCTGTGATACATCCTTTGAGTTAGTGAGAATGTAAATTCATATTTTCAAGAGTTGAAAATTTAAAGCATGAATTTACATAACTAACTCATAAACAGCTCCTGACTATAGGATCATCACAAGGATGGTGATCGATCTGGAAGGTTGGTGTACGATCGCTTCTTTAGGATAGATGTGTCTTGAGTCTACGGTGTGGAGACACCAAAGTGAGAGTACAGGTATTCGTTGAGAATGAGAGTACTGAGCGTGACCACCTCGAGCAGTCATAAGGAAGTCTACCTTCTCGTCAATGACTAGCTCGATGCTGCAGTTGTATGTCTAGTTCTTTGACCTGAGGTGCATCGATGGTTCACCTTGAGTGTGTTATAGTTTGACTACACCATAACTCGATCTCCTAGCCATTCGAAACCCTGAGGTGTATATTGGCTGTAGCATATTCATTATAGGAACTAGGTCGCACCAAGATGAGATCTATCAACCTCGATAGATGAGAGGAGTAGTCCTATGATGATCGAAAGATCGAGTCCTTAAGCCCATGGCCATGGCAGAGTAAAATAATGGAAAAAGAGTTTTCCATTAGAGTTTTACATCGAATTCGAATCGATCGATTAATTCATATGACTGATGTTGGGTTTGACGAGTTCACCTTAACCCTAATTCAGTCGGGACTCATGATAGAGGAACTCAATCACATAGGTAGCTACACCAAGAGGTTCATCATCAGTCCTGATGGGTTGCCACCATATACTACTAGGTGTCACTGATGGATTTTGAGAGCAATTAGAATGATCTTGATGATCGATCATTCTAATTGTCTGAATCAGAAGAGTTCTGATCCATCGAAAGGAGTTTCGATGATGTCGATGATGAGATCATGACATGTCTCATTACCATACAAAATTAAACCTAACTAGGTCACACAAATAAGGGTTAGGATCTGGATGTCATCAATTGAGCTAGCTCAATTGATTTGGATAAGATCCAATTAGGTTCAAGGAAATCGTGCTAGCACACAATTGAGCCTAACTTTCTCATCGTCTAATCTTTTCTGTCTCTACTGAGCTAAATATGATTTGACTCATCCAGAGAATCTTAGAAAGATTTCTCTCGGTCTAAATGAAGCTTGTCTATCTCAGAAAAGGCTTTCTTAATTCATGAGATAAATTTAAGACAACACCTACTAATTCCTAGCACCTGCCAATTTCATTTTAGGACATCTGTCAAAAGTTGACTTATGGGTCTTAAACTGAAGAGGATGTTGGGAAATGTATCCCAAAAAGCCAATCGTCAAGCTGTTGACGGTTGAGCAACCAAGTATTGTAATTGATTTGTTAATAAATAAAATATATTTGGCATCTTCATCATAAGCTTTCATCTTCTAATGAACTCCGTTGTTATGATGAAGTCCTTAGAACTATTTAGGTTCGATAAAGAGAGGATTTATCGATTAGTCCTTAAAACTGTTCACGACCAAATGATAGGCTGTTAATAAGGACGACAGCTTCTATCGAGCATAGGTCGCTGTAGGCCATATGGGTTGGTTGTCCTCTTAACCAAAGAGTGTGGAGACACTGGTATGGCATACAGGTGAGATGTAAGGGTACATCATCATTGAACGTGATCAACTCCAGAGTATTCTACTGTCGAGAATATCTCTGATGGGATATAGGTATAAGTGTCCCTTAGACCTGAGATTGCCTCAGCGACTTACAAGCAACTCACTGTGCTTTGGTACTGGACTAACTGAATTTCTAATTCAGGGACGGAAGGCTTCTGGGCACAGTCAAGTACTTGCAAAGTCAGAGTGTGATCGAGATGGGATTGACCACTCCAAGAGTTGGAGAAGAATGAGTCGCTGTATTTCAATTTAGCAAAACCTTGGCCAGGGTAATCCATCAGATGGATTTGATATTTTGAAATACAATGTGGACAACCTGATCAGAGTTGACAGTTAAACTCTGGGGTGTCCTATGATCATTTTGGTCAAGGGGATGAATTATATGAAAACTATATCCGCATGGGTTCTAAGGATGTTGTTCTACACATTCGACCTATCCGGTCGTCGGGTACCATTGCTAGATGGTCACTTCGATTGGTATAGAAATTTATTCCTATGCTACCAGCTTAGGTTCGGACCTATGAGGTCACACACATTAGAGTTCATGATCCGATCAGATGGTTGATCAACGATTAAGAATCGTTCTAGGGTTAAATGATCAATACGATTGACATTTAACCCAGTGCAAGTGTTGCAGGAGGAACTATTAGCAATTCGATTGCTGATTGGCTTAATTTGATTAAGCCAATGGGCTGAGATTAAGTCTAATTAAATATAATTTAATTAGATTTAGTTTGGGCTTGATTGGATCAAGTCCAATTAGTGTATTGGATAAGCCAAGTGCAAGGAAAAACTAGTCCTAGTTCAACTAGGACTTGGGTCAATCTAATTTCTAATTTGATTAGAAAATTAAATCAGATTTGAATCTAATTTAATCTGATTAAATTCGGTTCTTAATTGGGTTAAGATCTATTTTAATTGGGTTGATCTAATTTTGATTTGATTTGGTTTGGAAAACCAAATTAAAACAAGTCATAAGACAGAATCCTAGTAAGACTAGGATTCCACCTTGCGCCACATAAGCCTTCTCCACGCCCTCTCTCTTATTCAACGTCAATATCCACTTATTTTGTGTGACAAAAACCCTCTCTCAGATCTCTCCCACATTCACAAAAGGTCTCCTCTCTTCTTTCTTACATAGAAGGTGGTTTGGATCAAATCTAAAAGGAATAAGTTTGGATTTTGAATTCTATGAGATAGAGTTTTAGAAATCCAAAACTCTTTCAATTTTGTACCGAATTTATCCAAATTTTTTTTAGAATTTTCGTGTCTTTTAGGGTATACATTGTACACTCTTTTCTGGTAATCCATGCATAAAAATATGAAGGAGGTGCTCAAGAGTTGGGCGTCCCTTAACTTGCCATGTTTGGATAAGCCTTGACTAGGTGTTTGACCTAGACAAGGACTCTATCATATCTCTCTATATAAGATGAGTTTCTTCATGAAATTTTAGGAGAAACTAGATATTTGAGATACCTTTGTGTCATCCAAAAATCAGAGAGAAATACCTTTCAGTCGTGGAGATATAAAAGATGCAAGTTTGGGTGTCTAGAGAGAAAAACGTGAAGAAGAAGAGGGTCTTCTTCTTGGGTTTTTGTTTTCATATATTTCCTCCCTCCATCTTGAGTTTCCTGAGAGTGTCTCAGATCTGAAACTCCTCCTTCTACTTTTCATCTTTGGAAGAGTCCAAATCAAGAAGAAGGAGGCACCTGATCAACCATCAAAGAAGGATCAGCGCAGTACTAGCATACTGTGCTGATTTCCTGAAGCAGGACTTCTGATCGAGATTCGTGGGCTCGTGTGGACGACTCCTAGAGGCCGGACGCATGTGCGGCTTGCAACATCATCCTCAAGCCCAGATCAGCAAGGTTAGAACATCTAACTTGCAAGGTAATAGATCTGATCTATTGTTTAATACATACATTAGATGTAGTATAGAAACATGTTGATATGATCAACATGTAGTTCATGCTATATTTATATATTTTAATTTCTGATTTAATACAATATAATAATCATGTAATAGGATCTTAGATCTAATAATTTTTTGATCTTAGAAAATAAATTTTGATTTATTTTAGTCTTCCGCTGTATGATCTTGAAAAAGTTTCAAGATCTAACCCTCTTTTTCAAGATCTAACCCTGAAACCCTAGATCTGGTTCCAACAATTGGTATCAGAGCCTAGGTTCTTTATTACATGATTATTTATACATGCTTAGATTATTTTTTAGATTAGATCTAATTTATAATCTGATTATTAAATCTGAAATTAAAATTTTAGATCAATCACAAACTGCAAGGTTGTCCTGCTGTAAGGTTTACCCCTTACAGTGCAAAGGTTGTCCTAGTTTGTGTAGATCTATCTTTAATCATAAATTTATTAGATATGATCTAGATTAAATTTATGATTTATTAGATTTAAAAGATGTTTAAATCTGAAATAAAATCTCTTTGTTAATAATTTTTGTACAAAGAAATTATTTAAGGTTGAAATTGTTTCAATTACATGAACCTGTTTAGATTAGATCTAAAGTAGTTTCATGTTTATTTCACTTACATCTTGATTATGAATTAAACATGCAATATGGTTGGTAGAATCATATTATAAAATTATTTTATAAATATGAAAATTATTTTTTTGAAAAGCCGAACCCAACCCTCAGCCCAAAACTTAATTAAGAATTAAGAAGTTGTTTGATTAGGTTCTAGGATTGTGAATTGAAGAACCTAAGACACAAATCATAACACATTGGGTTAATGGGTTAATGGAAATTAGATCCATTAATTGGGTTAGACCTATGGTTAGATTAAAGATGGACTTAATTAGAAAATTGACTAAATATAATCAATTGTTGTCTTAGATTAGGTCAAGGATTCTCTAGATCAATTACAATAGTTATAGTTGGTCAAGTCCATGTCTTTAACGAGAACCAAATAGACTTGATTCTTGGCTAAGCGGTCTAGCACGAACTGTTAGGTTGATCTAATCGAAACTAATTAAACCAGTTGGTGTCTAAGGTAAACCAGATCGGTGGTTTTTAATTGGGAGCCCGCTTACCTGGCCATTTCTGATGGTGTCTAAGGCAAGCTTTGGCAGACCCTCCCACTGATCGAACTTACCTGGCCTCTTGGTGAAATTATATTTTGATCGGATCACTTGACTATTCTAGCTGACCCATGTCAGCTAGGTAAATCAGTGTGACTGATTTAGGTGCTCCTAGACCAACCCTGGTCTCCCTTAAGCTGACTTGGTGAAGCCAGTGAGAGGATCATGATAAGCTGGTTCATCTGACTTCATCCTCTATATTATTTAAATCCTCTAAAATTATTAGGTCCTTAAAATGATAAAGTTATGGAGATAACTGAGTCATAGCCTCCCATTAAGGTATTTGATAATGAGTCCATTAACTCAATAATCATTGCAGACCCAAAGGCCTGGTGCTTGTTGACTAATGGAATTATCACTCATCATATGATAACTTGGAAGTGTCTCTCTAATGGTGGTTAGGTGAGCCAACCAAAGTTGGGCTTAATCATTCGTTGGTTAGATACACCAAGTATGATCATATTAATGGTTGGACCTAACTGGATCCTTACAGTGGAGGCCAAAGCCTACTGATTAGGTTTCTGGGGCAAAATTAAAATTACTAAAAATTATTTAGAGAAATAATTGGTTATGAACCTACCCTTAGATGTACATGGGTTGGCCAACCAAAGTTGGGCTTGTGTGCAGTCTAAGTGGATTCTAGTACCCGCTAAGGAATTAGGGTAATTCCTCGAATTGGAGGTAGAAGCTACCAATTCGAATAAAATAGTGGGAGAAACCTTTTGATTAAAGTCCAAATCTTTAGGTTTAATGAATCAATTACTAATTAGGTTATGGTTCTCTTTTGTGCAGATATGGCCACTTTCCTATTGCTCCGATCATTGTTGGATAATGATAAGTTGGTGGGACCCAATTTCGGTAGCTGGTACCGAAAGTTGAAGATAGTCCTGGAGCATGAACGGATCCTATATGTGATAATGGATCCTGCACCTGAGGAGCCAGCTATCAATGCACGTGGAACAGTCAGAGACACTTACCAGAAGTGGCTCAGTGACCGGACCACGGTGCGCTGTATCATGCTGGCTGCTATGAGCGACGAGTTCAGTCGCAGATTCGAGACGGCTCAGCCAAAGGACATGCTTCAAGTGTTGGAGGATGCCTTTGGCACACCCGATGACGTGGAGAGGCACAAGACTAGTTGTTCCATCTTCAATGCCAAAATGCGGGATGGTGCCTCTGTCACTGATCATGTATTGTACATGATCGAGCTGATGGAACGATTGAGCAAGCTCAGCTTTTCCTTGCATGAGCAGCTTCGGAAAGATGCAATACTGAACTCACTGCCCAAGTCTTGTCTCCCATTCCTCACTCATTATAGAGTGACAAAGCCTGAAGTAAACTACCATGGGTTAATGGGGTTGCTTCAAAACTTTGAGAAGGATCACCAACTCCTCAAGGAGTCAGTGAACTCAGTGAACTTAGTGGGAGGTTCATCTTCTGGTTCTCGATCCTTTGAGAAAGGAAAGAAGAACAAGAAGAAGAAAGTCAAGAAGGTGCAAGTTCAGGCTGGGACATCTGTGCAGAGCCAGACCAAAAAGATCAAGCCTGATAAGAGTCTATTCTACTGGCAAGCACCCTAGATTAGATAGTGTGTCAGATATCTACTTATGGCACTGTAGGCTAGGTCATATAAACAAGAACAGAATAAACAGGTTGACTCAAGAGGGAATCCTCGAAGTTAGTGATTGTGAATCACTTCCAACCTGTGAGTCCTGTCTTCTTGGTAAAATGACCAAGTCACCTTTTACTGGAAAAGGTGAGAGAGCTACTGAGCTCTTGAGCCTAGTACATAATGATGTATGTGGGCCCATGAGCACCAGTGCTAGAGGTGGATATTTCTACTTCATAACTTTCACGGATGACCTATCCTGAGATGGATATGTCTATCTGATAAAACATAAATCGGATTCATTTGAAATGTTCAAAAGATTCTGAAGTGAAGTAGAAAAATAAACTGGGAAGAGTATTAAAACTCTTCGATCTGATCGAGGAGGAGAATACCTTTCTAGTGAGTTTCTCACATATCTAGGAGAGAATGGGATTCTCTCCCAATGGACTCCTCCAGGAACACCACAGCATAATGGTGTGTTTGAAAGGAGGAATCGGACTTTGTTAGACATGGTCCGATCCATGATGGTTTTTTGCTAGCTTGCTGATATCTTTCTGGGGATATGCACTCGAATCGGCCTGTTATCTGTTAAATAGGGTTCCAAGTAAGTCTGTAATTAAGACTCCATATGAGATATGGAAGGGATGTAAGCTAGTACTTTCACACCTTAGGGTCTGGGGGTGCCCGGCCTATGTCAAACGATTAGTCACAGACAAACTTGGACCTAGGTCTGACAAATGCTCATTCATAGGGTACCCCAAAGAGACAAAAGGATATTTTTTCTACCAGGCTGATGAACAAAAGGTGTTCGTCAGCCTTAAGGCAATCTTTTTAGAAAAAAAGTTCCTTGGTGAAGGAACCATTGCCTCTAAGGTTGAACTTGATGAAGTTCAACAGGTAGAAGGACCGACATCAATAGCTGAACCTGAGTCGGATATGATTAGATCAGATCTGGAGCCCAATATACCTGTACCATTAAGACGATCCAGTAGAGTACCGCGTCAGCCGGACAGATACTACGGTTTCTTGGTCCGGGATGGTGATCCCATCGAACTTGATGAGAATAATGAAGATCCGATCACCTATATGGATGCTATGCAGAGACCTGATTCTGAGAAATGGCTTGAAGCCATGAAATCTGAAATGGAGTCCATGAAGGTCAACGATGTATGGACATTGGTTGACCCACCTGAAGGGGTTAAACCCATTGGGTGTAAATGGGTCTTCAAAATGAAGAGGGGCGCAGACGAAAAGGTGGAGACCTATAAAGCCCGTCTGGTTGCCAAGGGGTATCGTCAACGTTATGGTATTGACTATGACGAGATATTTTCCCCTGTGGCAATGCTCAAATCTATTCGGATAATGCTTGCAATAGCTGCCCATCTGGATTATGAGATCTGACAGATGGATGTAAAGACAGCTTTCCTGAATGGAGAGCTGACTGAAGAGGTGTATATGATACAACCTGAAGGGTTTACATCCACAGATGAGTCCAAGGTGTGCAAGCTTCAGAGATCCATTTATGGACTGAAGCAAGCTTCTCGGAGTTGGAACATACGTTTTGATAAGGTGATCAAAACGTATGGCTTCATTAAAAATGGAGAAGAGCCCTGCATCTATAAATGGGCAAATGGTCTAGTTGTGGTATTCCTTGTCTTGTACGTGGATGACATTCTCTTAATCGGGAATGACATCCCCGCACTACAGAGAATAAAAGTTTGGCTGTCATCACAGTTCTCCATGAAGGACTTGGGTGAAGCATCCTACATCCTAGGGATGAAGATCTATAGGGATAGATCTAAAAGGATGCTTGGGTTATCCCAGTCCATGTACATAGACACTGTGCTGAAGAGGTTCAGCATGGAGAATTCTAAGAAGGGCTATCTACCGATAGGCCATGAAATTTCTTTCTCTAAGAAGGATTGTCCGACAACTCCTGAAGAGAGAGAGCGTATGAGTAGAGTCTCATATGCTTCAGCCGTGGGATCTATCATGTACGCCATGACATGTACAAGACCAGATGTGGCATACTCACTAGGAGTAGTGAGTAGATACCAATCTGATCCTGGAGAAGATCACTGGAAAGTGGTTAAAGCCATCCTTAAGTATTTGAGAAATACTAAGGACCAATGGTTGGTTTATGGCGAGTCAGATCTGAAACTTGTGGGGTTCACAGACTCCAGCTTCCAATCTGACCATGATGACAGCAGGAGCGTGTCGGGTTATATCTTTACTCTGAATGGTGGAGCCATCTGCTGCAAGAGTTCCAAGCAGCATACTGTGGCAGACTCTGTTTGTGAAGTGGAGTATATCGCAGCATCAGATGCCGTGAAGGAAGCTGTGTGGCTAAGGAAATTCATCAATGAGCTCGGAGTAGCACCCTCCCTCGATGGTCCGGTCCTGCTCTATTGCGACAGCACTGGTGCTATAGCTCAGGCGAAGGAACCCAAAGCACATCAGCGGACGAAGCACATCTTGTGCCGCTTCCACCTGGTCCGGGAGATCGTGGATCGAGGTGACGTCGACCTTCAGAAGATCGACAGAAAAGAGAACCTAGCCGACCCCTTCACTAAAGCCCTGGCAATAAAGGAGTTCAACAACCACAAGTCGAAGATGGGTATTAGATACTGTGCCGAGTGGCTTTAGGACAAGTTGGAGTTGTTGGGAAATGTGTCCCAAAAAGCCAATCGTCAAGCTGTTGACGGTTGAGCAACCAAGTATTGTAATTGATTTGTTAATAAATAAAATATATTTGGCATCTTCATCATAAGCTTTCATCTTCTAATGAACTCCATTGTTATGATGAAGTCCTTAGGACGATTTAGGTTCGATAAAGAGAGGATTTATCGATTAGTCCTTAAAACTGTTCACGACCAAATGATAGGCTGTTAATAAGGACGACAGCTTCTATCAAGCATAGGTCGCTGTAGGCCATATGGGTTGGTTGTCCTCTTAACCAAAGAGTGTGGAGACACTGGTATGGCATACAGGTGAGATGTAAAGGTACATCATCATTGAACGTAATCAACTCCAGAGTATTCTACTGTCGAGAATATCTCTGATGGGATATAGGTATAAGTGTCCCTTAGACCTGAGATCGCCTCAGTGACTTGCAAGCAATTCACTGTGCTTTGGTACTAGACTAACTGAATTTTTAATTCAGGGACGGAAGGCTTCTGGGCACAGTCAAGTACTTGCGAAGTCAGAGTGTGATCGAGATGGGATTGACCACTCCAAGAGTTGGAGAAGAATGAGTCGCTGTATTTCAATTTAGCAAAACCTTGGCCAGGGTAATCCATCAGATGGATTTGATATTTTGAAATACAATGTGGACAACCTGATCAGAGTTGACAGTTAAACTCTGGGGTGTCCTATGATCATTTTGGTCAAGGAGATGAATTATATGAAAACTATATCCACATGGGTTCTAAGGATGTTGTTCTACACATTCGACCTATCCGGTCGTCGGGTACCATTGCTAGATGGTCACTTCGATTGGTATAGAAATTTGTTCCTATACTACCGGCTTAGATTCGGACCTATGAGGTCACACACATTAGAGTTCATGATCCGATCAGATGGTTGATCAACGATTAAGAATCGTTCTAGGGTTAAATGATCAATACGATTGACATTTAACCCAGTGCAAGTGTTGCAGGAGGAATTATTAGCAATTCGATTGCTGATTGGCTTAATTTGATTAAGCCAATGGGCTGAGATTAAGTCTAATTAAATATGATTTAATTAGATTTAGTTTGGACTTGATTGGATCAAGTCCAATTGGTTTATTGGATAAGCCAAGTGTAAGGAAAAACTAGTCCTAGTTCAACTAGGACTTGGGTCAATCTAATTTCTAATTTGATTAGAAAATTAAATCAGATTTAAATCTAATTTAATCTGATTAAATTAGGTTCTTAATTGGATTAACACCTATTTTAATTGGGTTGATCTAATTTTGATTTGATTTGGTTTGGGAAACCAAATTAAAACAAGTCATAAGACAGAATCCTAGTAAGACTAGGATTCCACCTTGCACCACATAAGCCTTCTCCACGCCCTCTCTCTTATTCAACATCAATCTCCACTTATTTTGTGCGACAAAAGCCCTCTCTCAGATCTCTCCCACATTCACAAAAGGTCTCCTCTCTTCTTTCTTACATGGAAGGTGGTTTGGATCAAATCTAAAAGGAATAAGTTTGGATTTCGAATTCCATAAGATAGAGTTTTAGAAATCCAAAACTCTTTCAATTTTGCACCGAATTTATTCAAATTTTTTTTAGAATTTTCGTGGCTTTTAGGGTATACATTGCGTACCCTTTTCTGGTGATCCATATATAAAAATATGAAGGAGGTGCTCAAGAGTTGGGCGTCCCTTAACTTGCCATGTTTGGATAAGCCTTGACTAGGTGTTTGACCTAGACAAGGACTCTATCATATCTCTCTATATAAGATGAGTTTCTTCATAAAATTTTAGGAGAAATTAGAGATTTGAGAGACCTTTGTGTCATCTAAAAATCAGATAGAAATACCTTTTGGTCGTTGAGATATAAAAGATGCAAGTTTGGGTGTCTAGAGAGAAAAACGTGAAGAAGAAGAGGATCTTCTTCTTGGGTTTTTGTTTTCATATATTTCCTCCCTCCATCTTGAGTTTCCTGAGAGTGTCTCAGATCTGAACTCCTCCTTCTACTTTTCATCTTTGGAAGAGTCCAAATCAAGAAGAAGGAGGCACCTGATCAACCATCAAAGAAGGATCAGCACAGTATGCTCAGTACTAGCATACTGTGCTGATTTCCTGAAGCAGGACTTCTGATCGAGATTCGTGGGCTTGTGTGGATGACTCCTAGAGGTCGGACGTGTGTGCGGCTTGCAACATCATCCTCAAGCCCAGATCAGCAAGGTTAGAACATCTAACTTGCAAGGTAATAGATCTGATCTATTGTTTAATACATACATTAGATGTAGTATAGAAACATGTTGATATGATCAACATGTAGTTCATGCTATATTTATATATTTTAATTTTTGATTTAATACCATGTAATAATCATGTAATAGGATCTTAGATCTAAAAATTTTCTGATCTTAGAAAATAAATTTTGATTTATTTTAGTCTTCCGCTGTATGATCTTGAAAAAGTTTCAAGATCTAACCCTCTTTTTCAAGATCTAACCCTGAAACCCTAGATCTGGTTCCAATAGAGGACTCATTGGAAGATTTTTGTGGAGTGTCTACATGCCAAAATCCAATCAAATTGGGTGCCATAATCAGATTATGGCATGAGTCCAATTGGATTTAAGTGGGCGCCCCAAATGGATAAGAACCAAAGAGTCCTGATAAACTTGGATTCTTTAGCGCCACCTTGATTGAGCTTATCCATTATTGGCACCAACTTAGGAGAGAGAGTGGGGGTTCTTATCTGATGTGATCAGATGACATTACTCCACCAATCAAATTTTTTTCAGAATTTATTGGATTTTTTTGATTGGTTGAATGATGTGGCACTGCGCAGCATACAGGGTCTATATAAACCCTGCTGCACCTAGGGTTTCGGGGATGAAATTATTTTATACAAAAAACCCAATAGCTACTGCCCCCTCCCCTTTTCTCTATGTCCTCCCTGCTCTTATTCCTCCCCTCTTCATGTCCAAAAAGTTGGACATCCATCTGGCAAAGATCTAAGGCGTGGTGACGCCTGGAACAGAAGGCTGCAGGACATCTTCGACAGGCTGCTGCTCCAACTTCAGAAGGAGTTCTGAAGCACTTTTAAATTAGATAAAGATCTAATTTTTGGAGCATAGATTTGTGAGGAGAAGATGTTCTAAATCCTACCTAAGTGGATACTAGTAGAGGCCAGGCGCTTGCGTGGCTACATCAGAACCTCGGACTGTGCAGAGATCATCTACAGGGTAATCAGATTACCCTTGAGGTATTTCTTCTTTTATCATAGTTTTAGATTTAATTTTAGATTTTAAATATCAGATAATAAAATTAGATTTAGAAAATTAGATCTAAAATATGTAGGATAATTTTTTTTTTAAAATCATTCAACCCCAAATTTGATGAAATCTGGAAGATCCTACGCAGAGAAATCGTTTCTCTTCCTTCATTTTCCACCGCATGAAAAGAGATGGGATGGGTAGATAAATATCACATGGGGTTTAGGTTTAGTCTTATTCCCCAATAGGATTCAAGATCTTGTTTTAACTCTAACTAATCTTTGGATCCAATCCTAACCAATTTAAGAATTAGTTATAATAAACAAACTAATTGGATCCTAGCCCAATTAAGCCCCAACCCAATTGAAAATTAGTTAGATTAAACCCCATTAATCCAGGGATGGAGATCAG
The DNA here is from genome assembly GCF_000442705.2 of Elaeis guineensis. Lineage (NCBI taxonomy): Eukaryota > Viridiplantae > Streptophyta > Magnoliopsida > Arecales > Arecaceae > Elaeis > Elaeis guineensis. The sequence goes on along the minus strand of NC_026005.2, from coordinate 58,232,762 downwards.
GTGCTTCATTTGATATTAGAGCTTGATCCAATCAAGCTTATTATTCAATAGGATTAGATCCAATCAAAGCCTATATAAAACTAATTGAATTATATTCAATTTAGAATAATTTTAAATTCATGCATCTCTAAAATCAATTAGAATAAGCCCTGTCATTTAATAGGGCTACATCTAATTAATCCAAAGCTAATCTAATTGAATCCAATTTAATTAGATCTAATCCAATCTCTATTATTCAATCAAATTGAGTCAATTAACAATCATATTACTAATTAATTATTTTTTAAATTTACTAACTATTAGTAAATAATTTATTGCAACCTTTACATAAGATTAATCATCAATCAAATAGATAATTAAACCTTTCAACAATTCATAATTATTGATCAGCCATTTGATCATACAAGTATTTTTATGTGTGTGACCCCGTAGGTTCGAACCTAAGTCAGTAGCATAAGAATAATTCTTGTACTAATTGATGTAATCATCTAGCAATGAGATCTGACATCTGGATAAGCAGAATGTATGCCTAGCAACACTTTAGAATCCATGTGGATATAGTTACTGTATAATTTATCCCTTTGACACTTGATGCTCAAGGATGACTAAGGATAAACTATCAACCTAGAATGAGTAGTCCACATTGTGTCTCAACCTCAAAAATTCTGTGACTCTTCACTAGGACTACTTTGGCCAAAATTTTGCTGAATTAAAACACAATGATGCATCATCTCTAATTTTACTTGGAGTGATCAATCCCATCTTGACTCATACTCAAACTTCATAGGTACTTGACTATACCCAAAAATCTTTCATCATCGAATTAGAAATTTGGATAGTCCGGCACCAAAGCACAATGAGTTGCTTGTAAGTCACCGAGATAGCCTCAGATCTGAGGGACACATATATCCATATCCCATCAGAGCAATCTTTGATAGCAGAGTGCTCCGAAAGTGATCACGCTCAGTGAAATCTACTCCTACATATCACCTATATGCCATACTCGTGTCACCACACATCTTGGTTAAGAGAACAACCAACTAATATAATATACAACAACCTATACTTGATATAATTATTGTCCTTGTAATAATTGTATCATTTGGTCATGAGCAAGATTTAAGAACCACATGATAAATCTTTCTTTATCATTTTGAATATAGTTCTAAGAACTTCATCATAACATATGAGTTCTATTTTCAAAAATATATTTCTTATGATGAATCTGCCAATAACATTTATCATTCTATAATTCATATACTTATATATAGCACAATCATCTACAACCTAAATGATTAGATTTAAGACATATTTTTCAATATTTTCTTCCTAGATCCACACATCAAATCTCTATAATAGAGATCAAGAGAAGAAACATTTCTTCTCAATTTTTTCACACACAAAAGAGAACCTTTCTCTCTTCCTTTCACACCTTTGAGAAGAACTTTTCTTCTCTAATTTTTCATGATGAAAAATAGATCTAATCTGATTTCTCATGCTAAAAATTATATAAGATTTGGAACCCTAGAAGAATCCAAAGGAGAGACCCAAAAGAAGAACTATTCTTCTTCCTTTTTTTCTTTGGTCTAGAACTCCAAGAAGCCCCAAATGCCCAACCAAATTTTTTTGATATTTTTTTCTCTAAATTCTTATATTAAAAATTAGATCTAATTTAATTTTTATCTTAAAAAAAATAAAAAAAAATTTAGAAGAAGAACTTCTTCTTCAAGACTGCGCACAAAAAAGAAGACCCTTCTTCTTTCTTGATCTAGAACTCTAAGAAGTCCCAAACGTCCAACCAGATTTTTTTGATATTTTTTCTCTAAATTCTCATATTAAAAATTAGATCTAATCTAATTTTTATTCTAAAAAAACAAAAAAAAATTCTAGATGAAGAACTCCTTCAAGGCTGCGCACAATAAAGAAGATCCTTCTTCTTTCTTCTCTTTCTCTCTTTGGGAAGAAATTTTTTTCTCCAATTTTCTACTGTAAAACCAGCAGAAGAATCTCTCTTTGATGCTCAAAAATCAACAAGAAAAAACTCATAAAATACTCCAAGAAGAAGAGGAGAAACAGGATGTTGGCGTGTGGGATGTTCGGGCGTCCAACTCTTGGACGCCCCCTTCCTCCTATTTTTTTTTCTTTGGGGTGACAAGAAAGAGAGGAGAGATGTCTCCTTTTCTTCACAGAAAAGAGGAGATGGCATACAAGAAAGTTGGGGCATGGGATCTCTTTTTCTCATGGTGAACAGATGTGGCGTGGGAAATAAATCACATGGGGTGTTTTGGGTTTACTCCTATTCCAAATAGGATTCAAGATCTTTGTCAAATTCTAACTAATTCTTAGATCCAATCCTAACTAACGTAAGAATTAGTTATAATAAACTAACTAATTAGGTCCTAACCCAATTATGAGACATATTAGGCCCTAATCAATTTTGGAATTAGTTAGATTAAAAATTTTATTGATCTAGGGATTGATTCTTGATGGACTTAGGGAAGTTATTTGATAATAGGGCTTGATCCAATCAAGCCTATTATCCAATAAAATTTGATCCAATCAAAGTCTATATCAAACTAATCTCATCAATTTGATTTTATATCCTTGAGATCAATTGGAGCAAGCCCTGTCATTCAATAGGGTTGCATCCAATCAATCCAAAGCCAATCTAATTGAATCCAATTCAATTAGATCTAATCCAATCTCTATTGCTCAATCAAATTGAGCCAATTAACAATCATATTATTAATTAATTATTTTTTTAATTTATAAATTATTAGTAAATAATTTATTGCAACCTTTGCAAAAGACTAATCATTAATCAAATTGATAATTAAGCCCTCCAACGATTCATAATCATCGATCAGCCATTTGATTAGATATATACTTCTATGTATATGATCCCATAAGTTCGAACCTAAGCCGATAGCACAAGAATAATTTTTATACTAATCGATGTAACTATCTAGCAATGGGACTCGATGTCCAGATAGGCCGAATGTATGCCCAGCAACACTCTAGAACCCATATGGATATAGTTACCGTATAATTCATCCCTTTGACATTTGATGCTCAAGGATGAGTAAGGGTTAAACTGTCAACTTAGAAAGAGTGGTCCATATTGTGTCTCATCCTTAAAAATCTTGTGACTTCTCACTAGGACTACTTTGGCCAAAATTTTGCTGAATGAAAACACAATGATGCATCATTTTCAATTTTACTTGAAACGGTCAATCCCATCTTGACTCACTCAGACTTCTCAAGTACTTGACTGTACCCAAAAATCTTTCATTATCGAATTAGAAATTCAAGTAGTCTGACACCAAAATATAGTAAGTTGCTTGCAAGTCATCAAGATAGCCTCAGGTCCGAGGGATACTTATACCCATATCCCATCAGAGTAGCCCTTGACAGTAGAGTGCTTCGAAAGTGGTCACGTTCAGTAAAATATACTCCTACAAATCATCCATATGCCATACCTGTGTCACCACACATCTTGATTAAGAGGACCATCAACTAATATGGCACACAATGACCTACACTCGATACAATTATCGTCTTTATAACAATTGTATCATTTGGTCGTGAGTAGGATTTAAGAACTACATGATAAATCTTCTTTTATTATTTTGGTAGTAGTAGTTCAACGGACTTCATCATAACATATGAGTTCTATTTTAGAAGATATATTTTTTATGATAAATCTATTAGATAATATTGATCATTTTATAATTCATATACATGTATAGAGCATAATCATTTCAATCTAGATGATTGATTTTAGGATATATTTTTCTATAACTCCTACTTGGACTAAAGCCAATCAGATCGGTATCAAATACCCATCTTTCATTTGAGATCATCAAACTCATTAAATCTGATTGCTCTAGTCAATGAGTCGATCAAGTTTTCATTTCGATCGATCTTTCTAAGGTCGACTTTATTTCGATCTTATTAAATAAGGTGATTGCAATGTAGAAAGTATTTATTTCTTAAATAGAACATCAATTCTTTAGCTTGAGCTATGGTTTCAGTATTGGTGTCGATATAGAAACACCGGACCATCAATGGAGGGTGCCACTCCATACTCGTTGATGAACTTCCATAACCAAATAACTTCCTTACCAGTATCAAATACTGCAAAGAACTTCATATCGCAAATAAAACTGACCACTGAATACTGCATGAAACCTTTCCAGCATGTCGCTCCCCTTTTAGGATAAAAATACAACCTGATACAACTTTGTCATTTTGATCCTACTAGAAATTAGAATTAATATTCCATAGGTTTTAAGTCAGACTCTTCATAAACGAGTTATTGGTCCTTAGTATTTCATAAATACTTAAAGATAGTTCTAATAACCTTCCAGATTTTTATGGAGAACAGGGATGACAATCAAGCTTTTATTTCCTGTAATGTAGGGATGTCATTTTTTATTAAGAAAATTTTATCCAAACAACACAAAAAATAGTGTTGGTGCAAAAATATGCTTGCGCCGGAGAAGCTGGAGTCGGGGAAGCCGCGGTCGCCGTCGGGACCTGCAAGGGAAGTCTAAATCGGAGGTGGGGTTGCTCCGGCAAGACCCTCCGACGCTCAAGTCAGTTCTCTACCTCAACAAGAATGGAGTGCTCAAACGGAAAATTTAGCAGAGTTTTGAGATAAGAAATGAGCTTAAAGAATAACGTATCTGAGTCCCCCTTTTATAGGCGGAGGGGGCAACGGATTGATGGCGACGCCTGTAACCGTCTGGTAGTGGGCCGCCCATGGTCAGGGAAATTTATTGCGAAAGGTAGTGGGGTAGACCCGTGGCTATTGTCATAGCCTGCCACGTAGGGTCTGTTGCAGGTAGTGGAGCGGCATCCGTTGCCGCTCGTTGTCAGCGAGTAGTGGGATCGTGCAGCACCTGCCACAGGGAGCGGAGCAGAATCGTGGCCGTTGACACAGCCTGTCAGAGAGTAATGGAGCCGCACGAAATCCGCTACAGGAAGTGGAACAGGATCATGGTTGTTATTGTGATCTGCCAAGGGGCGCGGATCTGTTGATCTCGACAGCGGTCGGAGTCCGGCCTCTGTAGAAGTCCGGGAAGGGTCCTCCTTTCAGTTGGGGTCGTAGGTGGAGTCCGGCTCCCGTAGGAGTCCGGACGGAGCTTACCTGCAGTGGATACTGAAAGCGGAACCCGGCTCCCGTAGGAGTCCGGGCGGAGAATTCTGCAATCAAAGTTAAAGATGAAGTCTGGCTCCCGTGGGAGTCCGGACAGAGCTTACCAGCAGCTGATACTGAGGGCGGAGCCCGGCTCCCGTAGGAGTCCGGGCGGAGCTGAGCTGCTGTTGATATCGAAGGTGGAGCTCGACTCCCGTAGGAGTCTGGGCGGAGCTGAGCTGCTCGAAGTCGAAGGCGGAGCCCGGCTCCCGTAGGAGTCCGGGCGGAGCTGAGCTGCTGTTGATATCGAAGGCGGAGCCCGACTCTCGTAGGAGTCCGGGCAGAGCTGAGCTGCTCGAAGTCGAAGGCGGAGCCTGGCTCCCGTAGGAGTCCGGGCGGAGCTGAGCTGCTGTTGATATCGAAGGCGGAGCCCGGCTCCCGTAGGAGTCCGGGCGGAGCCGATCTGCTCGAAGTCGAAGGCGGAGCCCGGCTCCCGTAGGAGTCCGGGCGGAGCCGAGCTGCTCGAAGTCGAAGGCGGAGCCCGCCTCCCGTAGGAGTCCGGGCGGAGCTGAGCTGCTCGAAGTCGAAGGCGGAGCCCGACTCCCGTAGGAGTCCGGGCGGAGCTGAGCTGCTGTTGATGCCGGTGGTGGAGCCCAGCTCCCGTAGGAGTCCGGGCGGAGCTGTTCTGTTCCGTCGTCGATTCTGCTGGGGATTTCGGCTGTGGGTATTTTATACCCAACACCAGTCCCCCTACTTTCGAGTTTGAATTTCAGATGAAGGAAGTACAGAGATAGAGATGGGTACAGCCGAAATTGTCCCTTCGAATCCTGCGCACTGTCGCCTCCAGATATTTTGGCACTTAATGTGCGTACGTCAGAGCCCGCTTTTTGGTGAAGGTGACCTGAAGAGTCTTTTCGGAACCCCCGTTGAAGTGCGATCCCAAGCGCCGTGCCACGGGAATTTGCGAGCGGTCAACCCTCGATAGCAATGAAGCGGATAAGCGTGACACGTGGCACACACCAGCTGGCCCAGGAATACATGCCGCCATAACTGCGCCAGGATCCGTCTGCTATTTAAACCCCTCAGTCCTTTCATGGCCTCATCCTGGCGCTTTTCTTTCCCCCGAGAGTCTTGCCTCCCTCGCACCAGCCCTTGCCTCCTTTAGCCCCCCAATTCTTCTCTGAGGGTTTCCACACCATGTCCTCTACTCTGGAGGCTGTTCTTGAGGGGACTTTTAGGGCTTGGAGGAAGGTGAGGAGGAGAATGGCGGCCGGTGAGAATCTCCGTCGTTTTAAAGGGGGCCCGGGGAAGAATTTTTTCAACAACAGGGGTTTAGTAACGGGGGCTGTCGGTGAAGTTGTTCTGCCCGCGAATTTCGGAGTAGCAAGGCGGGGTGATACCGGTCAAGAGGGCAGAGCTGCCGTCATAAGCCATGACGGGATCCTTGACGCTGTTGGGGCCGAGGGACCGGAGGCGGTCGACATCGATGGTGAGGCAGTGGAACTTGTTGCGGGGATGGTGGAAGTAGCGCATGCCAACCTTGCCGGAGCAATTTGGGTGGCGGCTGTTGTGGGGCGTTCGGAGATGAGGCACATCTCTGGCGTCGCTACCGCTTCCGAGGTGACTCCGGTTCTTCTTGAAACAGGTCTTCGCTACTGCCGCCGTTGCCCTTACCGTCTCCGGAGATCTATCCCACCCTTTTCCCGCTAGGGTTGGGACTTCAGAAACAGAATGAGGCGAGATGGGGCGAGAGCTGTTACACGCACTGGAGAACGCGACTGAGAAGGATAGAGACGGAGAGAGGAGTTCATAGCGGCCTCTGGTTCGTCCTGCCCGAACCGTGCTTGCGAGACTTGTAATGACGTGTATCTTCTTTTTCTCTCCCCTTTTTTTTTTCTGACCCACCGGATCCTGTAACGTATACTCTTGTTAAATGAGAAAGAGATTTTGGTACCTCGTCTGCATCTCGCGTTAAATAGTTATCTGTCGAACTTCTTCATTTTCCTTTCCTTCTCTTTGTCTGTGTCACGTCGTCCCAAGGTCATCGACGGCCTCTTCAGTTCATGTGGGGTTATCGTTTGCCGAGTTACTTTTTTGGTTCTTACGCCGTTCGAAGATACCCAATTACGATTCCGTTGACGGCTGCAGGCTCGCTTGGGGCCCTTCGGGCCCGAAGTCCCCCCTAGGGCTTGAATTTGGGGGTCCAGGCTTCCGTTGCCTTCGGGCACTGTTTGCTTTACTTTTTGCTTGGGTTTCTTCTCTGTTGAAGTCGGAGCTGAGTCCGGCTCCCTTGGGAGTCCGAGCGGAGAAGTCCTCCTGAAGTTGGAGCAGCTTGGTTCTCGTAGGGGCCAGGGCAAAGCTTCCATTTTCCTGCAACCAAAGTCCTAGGCAAAGTCCGACTTCCGTAGAAGTCCGGGCGGGGTTGTCCCGTAGCTGATGTCGTCGATGGAGCCCGGCTCCTGTAGGAATTCGGGTGAAATCTTTTTTGTCGTTGGAACCCGACTCCCATAGGAGTCTGGGTGGAGCCTTTCGTTTCCCTTGGAGCTGTTCTGCAGCTGATGTTGGAGGCATTCCCCGGCTCCCGTAGGAGTTCGGGCGGGGTCCTTTGCGATCAAAGTTAAAGATGAAGTCTGGCTCCCGTAGGAGTCCGGACGGAGCTTACCAGCGGCTGATACTGAGAGCGGAACCCGGCTCCCGTAGGAGTCCGGGTGAAGTCTTCTTTGTCGCTGGGACCCGGCCCCCGTAGGAGTCCGGGCCTTTCGTTTTGCCCGGGCCGTCGTGAGGTCCTCCTCGCGTTATTAGCCTGGCTTGCGGGGGCGCTTTAGGGCGCTGCAGGGTTTCTCCCCCATCTGATCTAGAAGAACCGGGTTTCCGGGTTTGCTCAAGTTAGGGCGAGGTTCTCCTCCTGTCCCTAACAGGGCTGTGGGGGCACATATGGGCGTTGCGAGGCCTCTCCCCCCATCCGGTCTAAAAGAACCGGGCCTTCGACTTTGCTCAAGTTAGGACGAGGTTCTCCTCCTGTCCCTAACAGGGCTGTGGGGGCACATATGGGCGTTGTGGGGCCTCTCCCCCCATCTGGTCTAAAAGAACCGGGCCTTCGACTTTGCTCAAGTTAGGGCGAGGTTCTCCTCCTGTCCCTAACAGGGCTGTGGGGGCACATATGGGCATTGCGAGGCCTCTCCCCCCATCCGATCTAAAAGAATCGGACCTTCGACTTTGCTCAAGTTAGGGTGAGGTTCTCCTCCTATCCCTAACAGGGCTGTGGGGGCACATATGGGCGTTGCGAGGCCTCTCCCCCCATCCGGTCTAAAAGAACCGGGCCTTCGACTTTAAGAGGTTGCCCTCTTGTTTTTGACGCATTTTTTGATTAGGACGAAATTACTGGTAGTACATCCGTAAGTTTTTTGAGTTCCATGGTCACGGGAGGTCGGCTCCTTCGAGCTCCTTAAGATAATAAGTTCCGGGCCGAACTACCTCCGTGACCTCGTAAGGTCCCTCCCAGTTTGGGGCAAGTTTCCCCTGGCCCTGTGGTTGCGAGACAGCAGCTCGTCGGAGCACTAGATCTCCTGCTTTAAATGCCTTGTTCTTGACCCGGGTGTTGTAATATCGGGCAACTTTCTGTCTGTAGGCTGCCATTCGAACCTGAGCAATCTCCCGCCTTTCTTCCAGCAGGTTGAGGTTGGCTCTGAGACTTTGTGCATTTTGGGGTTCGTCGAATGCCACGACTCGTGCCGACGGGAGTTTAAGCTCGATCGGGATTATGGCTTCCGTTCCAAAGGCTAAAGCAAAGGGAGTCTCCCCTGTAGGCAGCCTCTGGGTAGTTCGGTACGCCCATAATACATGATAAAGCTCGTCCGCCCAAGTTCCCTTCACTCTTTCAAGCCTTGTCTTAATTCCCTGCAAAAGGGTTCTGTTAGTTACCTCAGCTTCGCCGTTTGCCTGAGGGTGGGCCACTGATGTGAAGTTGTGGGAGATGTTTAGATCTTCACAGAATTCAGTGAATCTGGCTCCTGTGAATTGCCGTCCATTATCAGTGATTAGGGTTCTAGGCAAACCGAACCTGCATACGATTGATTTCTAGACGAAATCCTGCACTTTCGCTTCTGTGATTTTTGCTAGTGGCTCGGCCTCGACCCATTTGGTGAAGTAGTCGATCGCTATAAGGAGAAACTTCCTTTGACCGGATGCCATGGGAAAGGGGCCAAGAATATCCATCCCCCACTGTGCAAAAGGCCATGGGGCACTCAAGGGCGTGAGCTCGGTAGCGGGTTGTCTCTGGACGTTGGCGTATCTCTGGCATAGATCACATTTCTTGACATATTCGATCGAATCATGATGCATTGTTGGCCAGTAGTATCCTTGGCGGAGTAGCTTGTGGGATAAAGATCTGGCACCCAAATGGTTTCCGCAAGCTCCCTCGTGCACTTCCCATAAAGCGTAGTCAGCTTCTGAGGGCCGGAGACACCTTAAGAGGGGCAAGGAGTATGATCTTTTGTACAATTTGCCTTCGTAAAGGATGTACCGGGAGGCTTGATTTTGGAGCTTCCGGGCCTCTTTCGCATCCTGGGGGAGAATCCCATCTTTAAGATAGGTTGTCAGCGGGTCGACCCAGCTGGGCTCGTGGTCGATCTCCATTACGGGCCGCGGTTCTTCCATACTCGGATGTTTTAAAACTTCAAAGAGGACACCTTTGGGTAATTCGGCCGGAGCCGATGTCGCCAGTTTGGAGAGAAGATCGGCTCTGGTATTCTCCGATCTTGAAATTTGCCTGATGTCGAAACTACTAAAGGTGGGGGCGAACTCCTTCACTTTCTCAAGATATTTGGCCATACTGTCCTCCCGTGCTTCATAGTTTCCGCTAACTTGCCCCACCACAAGTTGGGAGTCGCTGTGCACCCGGAGTCGACCTATTTCAAGCTCTTTGGCGACCCTTAATCCTGCAATCAGAGCTTCATATTCTGCTCCATTGTTTGTTGTGGAGAACTCGAAACGCAGAGCGTACTCCGCGACGACTCCCTCCGGGCTGACCAAGATCAGTCCTGCACCCGCGCTTGCCGTGTTGGAAGATCCGTCCATGTGGAGGGTCCAAAAGCAACCGGAGGGGCTGGCTTCTTCGTTGGGGGAGTTCGGTCGGGCCTTCAGGTCGTCAACTTTGCTTCGCTCAGATTCGGCCTCCTCGGGGATGGTGCACTCTACTATGAAATCTGCCAATATTTGGGTCTTTATTGCCAGTCTAGGTTTGTAGTTGATGTCGAATTCTGTGAGCTCGATTGCCCATTTTGCCATTCTCCCAGAGGTATCAGCTCGGTGCAAAACCGCCTTGATCGATTGATCGGTGAGTAGTGTCACCGTGTGCCCTTAAAAGTAAGGTCGGAGTCTCCGAGCTGCAATCAACAAGGCGTAGGTCAGTTTTTCTAATTTAGTATACCTGGTCTCGGCGTCCCTCAGCACACGGCTAATGTAGTAGATCGGCCACTGGACTTTCATTTCTTCTTTGACAAGGACCGCTGCGAGGGCTGTGGGAGAGACTGCCAGGTACAAAAATAATTCCTCCCCAGGTTCGGGCTTTGCCAGTAGTGGAGGTGAGCTAAGGTAGCCTTTTAATTCTTCGAATGCCTGTTGGCATTCAGGGGTCCAACAGAAGTTCTTCGGCTGCTTGAGGGTTTGGAAGAAGGGCAAACATCGTTCGGCCGACCTTGCGATAAAGCGATTAAGAGCTGCAATCCTTCCCGTGAGGCACTGGACCTCCTTGATCGACCTTGGGGCAGTCATCTCTTGGATGGCACGAATTTTCTCTGGATTGGCCTCAATCCCGCACCCCGATACCATGAAGCCCAGGAACTTTCCTGAGGTTACCCCAAAGGCGCATTTGGTCGGGTTCAGCTTCATTCTGTACTTTCGAAGAGCGCCAAAAGTTTCCTCGAGGTCGGCGACATGATCTTCGGAAGATCTGCTTTTTACAAGCATATCGTCCACGTAAACCTCCATGTTTCGGCCGATCTGCTCTTTGAAGATTTTGTTCACCAGTCGTTGATAGGTGGCGCCCGCGTTCTTGAGGCCGAACGGCATGACCCTGTAGCAGTAAAGGCCGCGATTAGTGATGAAAGCTGTCTTTTCTTCATCTTCCGATGCCATTCTAATCTGGTTATAGTCGGAGAACGCGTCCATAAAAGTGAGGAGCTCATGGCCCGAGGTAGCATCCACCAGTTGGTCGATCCTGGGAAGGGGGTAGCTGTCTTTTGGACAAGCCTTATTCAGCTTTTTGAAGTCGATGCACATCCTCCACTTGCCGTTTCCTTTCTTGACCAAAACAACATTGGAGATCCACTCAGGATAATTGACTTCCTTGATAAATCCGGCCTTGAGAAGCTTATCCACTTCCTCGGCTATTGCCTTCTGCCTCTCCGGGGCATGACTCCGGATTTTTTCTTTCGTCGATCGATGCTTAGGGTCGACCGCCAGATGATGTTCCATGACTTCTGTGTCGATCCCCGGCATATCCATCGGGACCCATGCGAAAACGTCCGCATTTCTTCGGAGGAAATCCACAAGATGCGTCCGCACCTCCTCCCCCAGGTTGGAGCCAATTAACACCACATGCTCCAGGTTCCCATCATTCAGAGGGATTGGTATTAGGTCTTCAATTGGACCGCCCCTCTCTTCAGCGAGGTCATCGCGGGTATCCAATCCATCGACCGGACAGGGGTCCGCTTGATCGCTTCTTTGCAAGGCAATGTTGTAGCAATGCCTGGCCAGTGCTTGGTCTCCCCGGACTTCTCCGATCCCCTGGCCGGTGGGGAACTTGAGTTTCAAATGGTAGGTTGAAACAACAGCTCTGAGGGCATTGAGGCCGGGTCGGCCAAGAATTGCATTGTAGGTAGATGACGCCTTTACCATCAGGAAATTTACCAGAGCTCTGGACTGCTTTGGATGCTGACCCACGGTCACAGTTAGAGCTATCATTCCTTCCGTCGGAATGGCATCACCGGTAAACCCTATTAAGGGGGAGCAAATCGGCCTTAGATGACCGCCAAGAGTGGCCATTCTTGAAAAGGCGTTGTAGAACAAGATGTCGGCCGAACTCCCGTTGTCGACGAGAATGCGACGGACATCGTAATTTGCTATGTTCAAGGAAACTACGACCGCGTCGTTATGAGGGAATTGGACTCCTTGGGCATCTTCTTCAGTGAAGGCTATGGGCTCTTCAACTTTTTGCCGCTTGAGGGACGCGGCTGGTGTGCTGATTGCCTCCCACCGGGATTCCCCCGAGATGACGTTGACGGAATCTGACGGAGACCGATCATCCGGCCACCCTTTATCGGCGACCATAGCCGGAGGTAGTTGTGCAGAGACCTCGTGAGAGGGCATCAGATGAGGGAAGGAGGATTGGGCGCCGGCAAAGATGGCCAGAAGCGGGTCCATTGAGCGCTCCTTTAAGAACAAGGGTGCTGCGAAGACACAGCCCTTCCTCTAGCGCCAATCCTGTTGGTGCAAAAATCTGCTTGCGCCGAAGAAGCTGGAGTCGGGGAAGCCGTGGTCGCCGCCGGGACCTGCAAGGGAAGTCTAAATCGGAGGTGGGGTTGCTCCGGCAAGACCCTCCGATGCTCAAGTCAGTTCTCTGCCTCAACAAGAATGGAGTGCTCGAACGGAGAATTTAGCAGAGTTTTGAGATAAGAAATGAGCTTAAAGAATAATGTATCTGAGTCTCCCTTTTATAGGCGGAGGGGGCAACGGATTGATGGCGACGCCTGTAACCGTCTAGTAGTGGGCCGCCCATGGTCAGGGGAATTTATTGCGAAAGGTAGTGGGGTAGACCCGTGGCTATTGTCATAGCCTGCCACGTAGGGCCTGTTGCAGGTAGTGGAGCGACGTCCGTTGCCGCTAGTTGTCAGCGAGTAGTGGGATCGTGCAGCACCTGCCGCAGGGAGTGGAGCAGAATCATGGCCATTGACACAGCCTGTCAGAGAGTAATGGAGCCACGCGGAATCCGCTACAGGAAGTGGAACAGGATCATGGTTGTTATTGTGATCTGCCAAGGGGTGCGGATCTGTTGATCTCGACAGCGATCGGAGTCCGGCCTCTGTAGAAGTCCGGGAAGGGTCCTCCTTTCGGTTGGGGTCGTAGGTGGAGTCCGGCTCCCGTAGGAGTCCGGACGGAGCTTACCTACAGTGGATACTGAAAGCGGAACCCGGCTCCCGTAGGAGTCCGGGTGGAGCATTCTGCAATCAAAGTTAAAGATGAAGTCCGGCTCCCGTGGGAGTCCGGACGGAGCTTACCAGCAGCTGATACTGAGGGCGGAGCTCGGCTCCCGTAGGAGTCTGGGCGGAGCTGAGCTGCTGTTGATATCGAAGGCGGAGCCCGGCTCCCGTAGGAGTCCGGGCGGAGCTGAGCTGCTCGAAGTCGAAGGCGGAGCCCGGCTCCCGTAGGAGTCCGGGCGGAGCTGAGCTGCTATTGATTTCGAAGGCGGAGCCCGGCTCCCGTAGGAGTCCGGGCGGAGCTGAGCTGCTCGAAGTCGAAGGCGGAGCCCGGCTCCCATAGGAGTTCGGGCGGAGCTGAGCTGCTGTTGATATCGAAGGCGGAGCCCGACTCCCGTAGGAGTCCGGGCGGAGCCGAGCTGCTCGAAGTCGAAGGCGGAGCCCGGCTCCCGTAGGAGTCCGGGCGGAGCCGAGCTGCTCGAAGTCGAAGGCGGAGCCCGGCTCCCGTAGGAGTCCGGGTGGAGCTGAGCTGCTTGAAGTCGAAGGCGGAGCCCGGCTCCCGTAGGAGTCCGGGCGGAGCTGAGCTGCTGTTGATGCCGGTGGTGGAGCCCGGCTCCCGTAGGAGTCTGGGCGGAGCTATTCTGTTCCGTCGTCGATTCCGCTGGGGGTTTCGACTGTGGGTATTTTATACCCAACAAATAGTTTTATAGAACTATTAGTCCATTTGTACATACAAGATTCTGCTTCATTCTTAATGAAGCCATACATTCAAAACATATATTCCAACTCTGAGAAGCTTGATTCAATCCGAATGGACTTGAGGATTGCCATAAGAAAACTGTCTCGTCATAGTCAATACTATTACTTTGATAAAATTTTTTGACAATCAAACAGAATTAATAGATCTTCACCTTTTCATCTGTGCCTCTAATCCATCTAGAATCCACTCACATGCTATGGGTTTTACCCCTTTAGGTGAATCAACGAATGTCCATGCATTGTTGATCTTGATGGACTTTATTTCAGATTTAATGGCTCCAAGCCACTTCTCAAACTTAGATCGGTGTATTACATCCGTATGGAAGATCAAATCTCCATCCCAAACCTAAAAACCAAAGTATCTGTTCAGCTGATACGATACTCTACTGTATCTACTCAAGGATGTCTTTACATCGAGCTCTAGATTTGATCTAATCAGCTCCAGTTCTGTTGGTTTGTGTTAGAGTCGGTTCCTCTACCTATCAAGCTTCACCAAGCTTGCTCTTAACGGCATCAGTTCCTTCATCAAGGAACTTATTTTTTAAAAAGAATACCTTAAGATTCATGAATATCTCATGTCCATCAAGAAGGTAGAAAAAATATTCTTAATATAATATTTATCAGATCAAGATCTAAGTTAGTCGATTTATGAACATTTTATGTAAGTTCAACACCCCAAATACTAAGATAAGAGGGTATCGAATTATCCAAGTCCATATCCCATATGAAGTTTTGGTGATCGATTTACTCAGAATGTCCTCAAGCACATATCAAGTAGTCTCTAAAACATAACCTCAGACAAACCAGCAAATCCCATAGTGGATCGAACCATGTCTAACAAGGTTCAATTTTTCCTTTTAGATATTTTTTTTAAATAGTGATGTCCCAAGAGAGGTTCATTAAGAAAGAATCTAATTTTTTTCAAGACATGTCAAAACTTACTGTAAAGGTATTCACTTCATTAATCTGACCGATGAATTTTAATACTCTTTACAGTTTGTTTTTCAACCTCATTATGAAATTATTTGAATATTTTAATTGATTCAAATTTGTGCTTCATAAGCAAGACACACCCATGCCAAAATAGATCATCAAAGATTTTAGTCAAGTAGTAGGCCCACTTCTAGCACTTATGTTCACGAAGACAAATACATCAAAATGTATCAAATCCAGAACATCTCTGGCTCATACACCCTTTCCAATAAAAAGTGACTAAGTCAATTATGCCAAATGTAGGCTTCAGTGACATTATCAAATCTAAGATGCTAGTTAGATGTGTACTTTACACTAATAGGCTATGGTATTACGTTTATATCATTTTCAATGGTCCACTAATTATTGCAGTATCATTCACAATGATATCACAATAATCATTCTTATTGACATCATCAATAAGATTGGACAATAGTAATAATCACTTAAAATAACATCTTCAGAATTGAAAATAAGCTCGATGATTCCTAATGTTAAGATTGTAACAGACTTCCATATCTTGCATTCAGGACTCTCTTACCGTTTTCAAATCTTCTACTATCCTGAAGTCTTTTATAACTATTTACAAATATGACTTATACTGTCGGTATCCTATACCCTGATAGTAGGATTATCAATAGAGAAACTTCAAGGTGTTATCATATAACTATCTTAACCAGCAACCATTTGTTGATTTCTCTTTTATGCATGTTTGGGTTAGCCTGAGACTTTTTGATCAATTTGCCCAAAAACTATACTTAACTTTTGATATTGGCTATTAAAGTTAGGTCTGATAATATTTTTACTGTCTAACAATGAAGAGAGCGATAATTTTCTTGCCATTTCTGAAAAAAGAACAATTGACCTATCAGTATATGAATTATTTTAAGCCTAAAGACTTGGACTTTAGTCTATAGGTTCTTCCACTATCTTATACAAATTGGTAGCCTCTACCTCCAATCTGAGAAATTACTTTAATTTTTTAACGGGTGCTAGAATCCACACAGACTGCATTCAGACCCAAGTATGGCTCAGCCAACCCTAGTGCATCTATCGGTAGGTTCATAATCAATTATTTCTCCAAACAATTTCTAGCAATCCAATTTTGCCCCAGGCATTCTTTCAGCAAGCATGTGGTGCCTCCACTGAAAATCCTAGTTATGTTCGACCATTAACATGATAACATCAAGTACATCCAATAAAATGGATATTCAGGCTCGAGTGTGGCTCGACCAATCTGAGTATTGATCTGAAGGTATAATAAGATGGTCATATAATGAATGATAATTCTAATACGTAATAGACACCAGGTGTGTGGCACCTCCAATGTCTATTTGAAATATTGGACTCATTATCACGCACCTTAATGGGAGGTTATGATCTAGTTATCCCCATAACTAGCTCATTTTATAGATCTAATAATTTAAAAAATTTGGTTAATTTATTTTATAAAACATTAGTCTACCTACAAGTCATAAATCTCCCCACTGACTTCATCAAGTCATAAAAAGGACTAGTGACTAGTGGGTCCAACCGGTATGTCTAGATCCTCCCACTGACTTTATCAAGTCATGAGAAGGATTAGAGACAAGTCAGTTCAGGGTACTTAAATCAGTCATACTGATTAATCTTAATAATATAAGTCAACTCGAGTCACCTAACGATCTAATCAGCCTAATGACTTGGGCTCAACCTTTGAGCCTCAATCAAGGTCCATTTGGTTTGATCAAAGATATGGACTCGATCTAATCTAAATTTAGAGTACCCTTGATCTAATCTAAATCAACTATTGGTTAGATTGGATCAACTACTCTTTCTAGTCCATTAAGTTTTTGATTCTAACCTTAGATCTAACCCAATTAAAAGGATTTGGTTCGAGCTAACCCATGCTCCATGTTTTATGCAATGTCATTAGATTTTTAATCACAATTCTAGATCTAAAATATACTTCTTAATTCTTAATTAAGTATAGTATTTATATGGATTAAGATTATTAATTGAAATAATTTCAATTTTATAAAATAATTTTACATCAATTTTATGTAAAATTTTTTCGATCTGAAAACTAGATCGGCTCACCCCTAAAATGAGTTGGCTCACTTTAGTGGGTCGACTAAGTCTGATACTCGATCGACTAACTGATCATGAACAATAACCATTACTGTTCGGCCTAAGATAACTAGGTCGGATCGCTCAGCACTGAACTAATTAAATCAGGGGACTGGGTCATCTCAGATCAAAACTAGTCGGCTCTGTTGGCGTGCCAACAAGTATCATATTATTTCAGATCTGAAAATTCTCACATAAACTGAAATAAAATCAATCATAACAAACTTTAGATCATATCTAAATATTTTATGATTTTAAATTTTATTTTTATGATTAAAATAATTTTAATCATATAGATTAGATATTTTACTTTTCATACAATTTATACTTTGTATCATATACAACAAATCCTAAGGTTTCAACATCTAGAGTTTTGCAAAAAAATAAGTTTTCTCCTTTAGCTTTCTTTTTCATGGGACCTCACAGTGGCACCCCTACACGCTATGAAGAGCACCCCATTGAATGGAAAGAGAGGGTCATGTAACCCTACTTGCTCCTATGACCGGACGGCCTGGTGATTACCCAATCTAAGTACTTTACTACTCAGAACATCTAATCTAATTCACATATCATATATATAAAAATTTAGATTAAATCTAAATTATATTAGACCTAATTTTATATTAGATTATATTTAAAATCAGATCATAACACATCTCATGCATTGCTAAATCTAGTTTTCAACTCTACATACCTATATGTTCATATCATAATGAACCTAGCTCTGATACCATTTGAAGGGAAGTATGGTGGGTGATGTACATATATTTTTAAAAATTTATAGTGGAACATACATAGATTAAATAATTTAATCTACAATGCATACATAGATCAAATCTAAAATCACCATACAGGATCTATAACATAAACTAATATGCATGTATGCATATTTGAAATCTAAAATTCAGCAAGTATAGATCATATCTATTTTATATTTAGATCATATTTAAATATTAATTGAATTCAAAACTTCATATCTGAGTACGGATAGTAGATCACTGCATCTAAAATCTATAGTACTTGATTCTTCATGATGCTTGGCAATCGCACATGCGTCCGGTCTCTACAGGTGTCCACACGAAGCCCTTATACTGATCGATCACTTCAAGAGTCTAGCTCGCAAAGACACTATGCTTTGACTGATCTAAGAGGAATCACGAAGATGAAAAATAAGAAAATCTTCTCCTTTTCTTTCTTAATCCATGCATCAGATCTCCACAATAGAGATCAAGAGAAGAAACCTTTCTTCTCAATTTTTCCACGCACAAGAGAGTGTTCTCTCTTTCTTTCACACCTTTGAGAAGAACTTTTCTTCTCTAATTTTTTATGATAAAAATTAGATCTAATCTAATTTTTTATATTAAAAATTATATGAGATCTTGAGCCCTAGAAGAATCCAAAGGAGAGACCCAAGAGAAGAACCGTTCGTCTCTCTTCTTCTTCCTTTTTTTCTTTGATCTAGAACTCCAGGAAGCCCCAAACACCCAACCAGATTTTTTTGATATTTTTTCTCTAAATTTATATATTAAAAATTAGATCTAATTTGATATTCATTCTAAAAAAAAATAAAAAAAAATTTGAAAGAAGAACTCCTTCTTCAAGGCTGCGCATAAGAAAGAAGACCCTTCTTCTTCCTTAATCTAGAACTCTAGGAAGTCCCAAACGCCCAACCAGATTTTTTTAATATATTTTTTTTAAATTATCATATTAAAAATTAGATCTAATTTAATTTTTTATCCTAAAAAGAAATAAAAAAAAAATTGAAAGAAGAACTCCTTCTTCAAGGCTGCGCACAAGAAAGAAGATCCTTCTTCTTCCTTTTCTTTCTCTCTTTAAGAAGAACTTTTCTTCTCTAATTTTTTACTATAAAACCAGAAGAAGAAGCTCTCTTTGATGCCTAAAAATTAGTAAGAAATAAACTCATAAAACACTCCAAGAAGAAGAGAAGAAATGGGATCTTGGCATGTGGGATGTTGGGGCGTCCAACTCTTGGATGCCCCCTTCCTCCTATTTTTTTTTTCTTTGGGGCAACCAGAAAGAGAGGAGAGATGTCTCCTTTTCTTCATGGAAAAGAGGAGATGGTGCACAAAAAAGTTGGGGTGTGGGATCTTTTTTTCTCATGGTGAATAGATGTAGCATGGGGAATAAATCACATGGGATGTTTTGGGTTTAGTCCAATTCTAAATAGGATTCAAGATCTTGTTCAAATTCTAACTAATTCTTGGACCCAATCTTAACTAACTTAAGAATTAGTTATAACAAACTAACTAATTGGATCCTAACCTAATTATAAAACATATTAGGTCCCAATCGATTTTGAAATTAGTTAGATCGAAAATACAATTGATCCAGGGATTGATTCTTGATGGATTCAGGAAAGCTATTTGATAATAAAGCTTGATCCAATCAAGCCTATTATCCAATAGAATTTGATCCAATCAAAGCCTATATCAAACTAATCTCATTAATTTGATTTTGTATCTTTAAGATCAATTGAAACAAGCCCTATCATTCAATAGGGCTGCATCCAATCAATCCAAAGCCAATCTAATTGAATTCAATTCAATTAGATCTAATCCAATCCCCATTGCTCAATCAAATTGAGCCAATTAACAATCATATTATTAATTAATTATTTTTTTAATTTATCAATCATTAGTAAATAATTTATTATAATCTTTGTAAAGGATTAATCATCAATCAAATTGATAATTAAACCCTTCAACGATTCATAATCATCGATCAGCTATTTGATCAGACAGGTACTTCTATATGTGTGACCTTATAGATTCGAACCTAAGTCGATAGCACAAGAATAATTTTTATACTAATCGATGTAACTATCTAGCAATGAAATCCGACATCCAGATAGGTCGAATGTATGTCCAGCAACACTCTAGAACCCATGTGGATATAGTTACCGTATGATTCATCTCTTTGACACTTGATGCTCAAGGACGACTAAGGGTTAAACTGTCAACCTAGGAAGGGTGGTCAACATTGTGTCTCAACCTTAAAATACTTGTCACTCCTCATTAGGACTACTTTGGCCAAAGTTTTACTAAATTGAAACACAATGATGCATCATCTTCAATTTTACTTGGAGCGGTCAATCCCATCTTGACTCGCACTCAAACTTTATAAGTACTTGACTGTACCCAAAAACTTTATATTATTGAATTAAAAATTCAGATAGTCTGGCACCAAAGCACAGTGAGTTGCTTGCAAGTCACCGAGGCAGCCTCAGGTTTGAGGGACACTTATATCCATATCCCATCAGAGCAACCCTTGATAGTAGAGTGCTCTGGAAGTGGTCATGCTCAGTGAATTATACTCCTACAAATCATCCATATGCTATATCTGAGTCACCACATATCTTAGTTAAGAGGACAACCAACTAATATGGCACACAATGACCTACACTCGATATAATTATCGTCTTTGTAACAATTGTATCATTTGGTCGTGAGCAGGATTTAAAAACCACACGATAAATTCTCCTTTAACATTTTGGTAGTAGTAGTTCTAAGGACTTCATCATAACATATGAGTTTTATTTTAGAAGATATATTCCTTATGGTGAATCCGCTAGATAACATTTATCATTTTATAATTCATATACATGTATGAAGTATAATCATCTACAATCTAGATGATTAACTTTAAGACATATTTTCTAACACTTCGTTCTTAATTAAGCCATACATTTTGATCACTTATCAAAATGCACGTTCTAACTCCAAAATATTTAGTATTGCCATAAGAGAAAATATCTTGTTATGATCAATACTATAATGTTGACAATATCCTTAGGCAACCAGACGAGCTTTGTAGGTCTCCACCTTCTCGTCTGTGATACTCTAATCCTATTGAAGATCCACTTGCACTCTATAGGCTTTACCCTTCGAGTGAATCAACGAATATCTATACACCATTGATCTTTATAAACTTCATTTCGATCTCTATGGTTCTAAGTCATTAACCAGAGTCAAACCTCTGCATGGCATCCATGTAGGTGATCAGATCTTTGTTGTTCTCATCGAGTTCAACAAGTTCACATCCCGAACCTAGATACCCAAGTATCTATCCGACGGATGTGATATTCTATCGGATCTCCTTAGTGGTGCCTCTATAATGGATTCTGGGTTTGATCTAATAAAATTTGATTCTATGGGTTCACTAGATTGTGTCAGTTCTTCTATCTGTCAAACTTCATAAGTTCTGCATTAAAGATATCAATACTTTACCAAGATCTTCTTTTCTAAAAAAAATATTGAACAACTCTTGTTCTTTAGCATGGTAGAAGTTATATCTCCTAGATCCTTTGGGGTTATCCTACAACATAAAATATATATAGGATCGAGATCCAAGCTAATCGATATGCAAATACTCGATATAAACTAAATACTCCCAAACCCTAAGGTAAGAAAGTATCGACTTATACCAAATCTATATCTCATATGGAGTCATTGCGATTGATTAATTCAGAATCCAGTTCAGAACATGATAAATAGTCTTAAGAGCATAACCTTAAAAAGAGACTGACAGACTTTTAAACTCCATCATGGATCGAACTATATTTAATAAAGTTGATTCTAATAGAAGAGAATCCTATTCTCTTTTAGATATATCAAAAAAAAAAATCATTGAAAAGGTATTCTTCTCTTTGGTCTGATCGAAGACTTTCAATGCTCTTTTCAGTTTGTTTCTCTATCTTATTATGAAATTATTTGAATATTTTAAATAATTTAAATTTATGGCAAATATAATCATAGATCCAATACATCAGTATGTATCAGATTCAGAACATCATTGGCTCGTTCATCTTTTTCAGCAAAAGATGACTTGGTCATCTTACTAAAGAGATAGGATTGACAGGTTGATAATGATTCACAATCATTGACTTCGAGAATTATCTCCTGTTGATCCTATTCTTGTTTAATGATCAAGCTTAAATTATCAAAGGTAGATATCTATGACATTATCTATTTTAAGGAGTTTGTTTGTTGTGTATAGTACGCTAATAGGCTATGACTATTTGTAAATGCCATTTCTTTAGTTGTCCACATGATTTTGACATCATTCATGATGAAATTATAAAATCATTAGACAATAGTGACAATCACTAAAATGATATTATTAGAATTGAAAATAGGTTTGACGATTCCTAAAACCAAGATTAGAATATGACTTCCAACTCTAACGTTCAGAAACCTCTTGCTGTTTTCAAATTTTTTACTAACCTGAAGTCGTTGTAATAATTTGTATGGACTTTCGATATCCAATATCCAGGTAGTAGTATCACAGATAGAGAAATCATAAAGTGTTATTATATAAATATCTTATTCAGTAATCTTTTACTGATTTCTCTTCCTTAGCCTGTTCGGATCAAGAGACTCTGCCAAACCAGGTTAACCTTAGACTCTTTTATTAGTTCAGACTCATTAGCCTAAGCATCACTCTTTTGCAACTTCTTTTTTTTTTCTTAAAAAATTATTGCCTCATTGAAGATACATCTTTAGTGGTACGAAAGAACTTCTTCAATATTTGAAGAATTTTCTCCCACTGAGCATCAATGAATTTACAACTAAATTCGTGTTCTTTGCTGCTCTCAAAAATCCCACATATTGATACGATCATTTGGCCACTTCTGATAAGTGCCTTTGATCCTATCATGTGTGTTAGATGTGGGAACATCAGGTGCTGGATCTATAATCATATTTAAGATCCATTCGTGCTCTAGAACTATTTGCAACTTTCGATACTATCTATCAAAGTTGGGTCCTATAAATAAGTCACTGTCAAACAGTAAATGGAGCAACAGACATCTAGCCATAACTAAAAGAAAAATACAAGATTTTTATGTTTATAAATTGATTAAGCCTAAATACTTAGACTTTAGTCTAAAGATTCTTCCACTATTTTATTCAAATTGGTAGCCTCTACCTTCAATCTAAAGAACTACTCTAATTTTCTAGTAGGTACTAGAATCCACATAGACTGCACATGAGCCCGACTTTGGTTGGCTTACCTATGTACATCTATGGATAGGTTTTTAATCAATTATTTCATCAAATAATTTTTAGTAATTGATTTAGCCCCAAGTAACTTTTCAGCTGACGTTGGTCTTCTCTACAAGCCCTGGTTAGGTCCAACCATTAACATAATCATACTTACGAATCCAACTACCAAATAATCAGACCTGACTTTGGCTGACTAACCTGACCACTTGACAGAGAGACTCGACTAAATCATCATATTATTGAATGATAATTTCAATAGCAGATAAACACCAGGCCTTTGAGCCTCCAATGATCATCATACTAATAGACCCATTATCACCCAACTTAATGGGATGCTATGATCTAGTTATCTCCATAACTAGCTTATTTTAAAGATCTAATAACTTAAAAAATTTTAATCAATTTGGAGAAGAGATGAGAAGAGATCAACTAGTAAACCACAATCCTTCCACTGACTTCATCAAATCATTGAATTGAAGTAGGATCATACTGGTTGAAATGGCACCTAGATCAGTCACATTGATCAACTTTAATGGCATGGGTCAACTCGAATCATTTAACAATCTAATCAAGATATAATTCATCAAATTGATCAGGTATATGAGATCGATGGGAGGATCTACTAAGCTTGCCTTAGACACCATCAAAATGGTCAGGTAAGCTGCTCTTAATTAAAAACCATCGATCGAAATGCCGAACTTATCTTAAAGACCAATTGATTAATTAATTTTAATTTAACCAACCTAATGATTCAAGTTTAACCACTGAGCCATAATCAAAGTCTATTTGATCTAATCAAAGATATAGACTTGACCATCTACAACTATTGTATTGATTCTAGAGAAATCCTAATTTAATCTAATTCAATATTTGATTAGATTTAATCAATTTCTCTAGTTAGTCCATTAACTCTTTGATTCAAACCTTAGGTCTAACCCAATTAAGAGGACCTGATTTAAGCTAACCCATACCCTCATATTTTATGAGAATGACATTAGATCTTTAATTCATAATTCTAGATCTAATCGATTCTACACTTAATTCTCAATTAAGTTCAACATCAACATGGGTTTAGGTTATGGTTTGAAATAATTTCAACTTTTTATTTTATAAATAATTTACAACAAATATTATGCAAAAATTTTTTATTTTGAAACTAGCTTGACTCAATCAACATTGAGCTGGCTACACAAAGAAACTATGTCAATTCAGTTCAAAACTAGATCAGCTCAATAATTATGCGAGCATGATTCAAAGAGTTTCAGATCTCAAATTTTTTGTATAACACTAAAATAAAATCAATCATAATGCTTTTAGATCATATCTAAAAGTTTTTATGATTTAAGATTTTATTTTCTCATGATTAAAATAATTTTAATCATATAGATTAGATGCCTTACATTTCATACAACTTTGTATCACATACAACAAACCTAGGATTTCAAGATCTAGAATTTTGTGAAAAAATAAGTTCTTTCTTTCGCATTCTTCTTCATGGAATCTAATCACATGGCACCTCTACACATCATAAGAGCATCCCATCGAATGAGAAAAGAGGGCCTTTAAACCCTTCTTGCTCCTATGCCGGACGGCCCGATGATCAACCCAATCCAAGTACTTGCTAATCGGATCATCTAATCTAATCACATATCATATATGTTTGAATTTAGATCTAATCTAAATTACATCAGATCTGATTATAACTTTAGATCACATCTAAATCAGATCATAAACATCACATGCATGATATAAAATCAGATTTTATCAACGATCAACACAAACTAGGATAATCTTTTCACTGTAAGGGGTAAATCTTACAGCAGGACAACCTTATGTCAGTTTGTGTGATTAACCATTAATTAAATTTAGATCAAAATATCATATATCAAATCTAAATAAAATTAAATTTTAGATTTAATATGCATAAAAATTATGTCATAACGAACTTAGACTCTAATACCACTATTGGGATACGTAGGTGATTTCATACATGTATTTTCAAACTTTTCAAAAAATTACAGTAGAAGACCATAAGATTAATCAAATTAATCTAACATATATATAATCTAATTATTAAATAAATCTACTCTAAGATCTATGACATATTATTTTGTATATAAAATCTAAAAAATACTGAAGATAAAATCAGCATGCATGCATGTGAGCAGTAGATCACATCTACTTCTAATCTGAGCTTAGAACTCTATATCGATCATAGATCGATGATTTCTACTGTTGAGAGATATGGTGAAAAGGATCTTTGCTAATTGCTCGTAGCTGCATATACATCCAGCCTCTACAAAAAATCCACTCGAAGCCCTAATCTGATCGATCTTCTTGGGAGTGCTAGCTCGCGTGAAAACTTTCTTCTTGACTGATCTAGATCCTTTCTTCAAATCTCTAGAATTTTTTTAGAGATTAAAGATGGACTTCTAGAGGAGATGAAGAAGTAAAAGAAAGATGGCAAAGAAAATAATTTTTCTCTAATTTATTTCCCCTTCCTAAACCCTTAGAACCAAAAACTTGAAATTCAGATTTTTGCACACACCCCAAGAGAGAGGAGCCTCCTCCCTATTTTTCATGCCATGAACCATGCCTAAACTACCACCATATGAAGATCTCTCTTCTGGTATCTTACACACATAAAAGAAACCACAAAAGCCCCTTTTATAGGCATGTAAGAAGGTGGGGTGAAGAGTCTTAGTGATCCTGAACTCTTACAGGATTTTACCTCCCTTTACAATTTCACATCCAAAAACATATTAAAAAAATATGAGACTCTTCTTCTCATAATTTTTTATAATAAATATTATCTAAATAATTGTTCACAAAAAATCTCCTTAAAATTTTGCACATATAAGGAGAAAAAAATTTATTGACGTAGAGAGATTGATCTGGATGAGAGCAGCTTCTCTTGATAAAAAATATTTTAAAATCTAATTTTAAAATTTTTATTTTATCAAAACTAATTGAAATTTGAACATAAGATAGATAAGCAAAAGGACTCTTTTGTGTGAAAAAATCTCATACAAAATAATTTTTTGTGTGGAGATATATGGCGTGCAAATTGGGTTGGTGTAGGGAGAAGAATCCTATTCCAATAAGGACTCCTAATTTCCTTATTTGAATCCAAACCTAATCATATCTGATTTAGCCTAAATAAAATAAATAAAATTCAATCTAACTTTGTTCATAAATTTTCAATTAAATTTTAATTAAATTAAAAATTGATTGAACCAAAATCTTGATTAAATCAGGGATAATTCTCTTTAAGCGATTAGATCATCTCAAAATCTAATTAGGTCAAACCTAATTGAATCTAATTCAATTAGATTTTATTTAATTCTCTTCACTCAATCAAATTAAGCTAATTATCAATCAAATTAATAATAATTTCTTCATTAATTTACTAATACTTGGCAAATTAATTCATTACAACTTTTGCATAAGGTTAATCATCAATTAAATTAATGATTAAGCCCTTGAATGATTCTCAATCATTGATCAACCACATGATCAGTCAGAAATTATTTTTGAGTGTGACCCCATAGGTTCGAACCTAAGCTAGTAGCACAGAAATATTTTTTTGAACAAATCGATGTAACCATCTAGCAATGGTGACCCGACGTCCGGATAGGTCGAATGAAGATGAGACAATATTCAAGAACCTATTGATATATGGTTACCGTATAATTCATCTCTTTGACCCTAATGCTCAAAGATGATCAAAGATTTAACTATCAATCTTAGATAAATCATCCACATTGTATTTCATTCCTTTTCAAATCCATCACATGGATTATCCAGGCTCAGATTTTGCCAAATTGAAATACACTCATGCATATCTCCTACTAATTCGAAGGGGTCAATCCCATCTTGACTCATGCACCGACTTGATAAATACTTGACTATACTCAAAAATCTTCCATCACTGAATTAGAAACTCAGTTAGTCTGACATCAAAGTATAGTGAATTGCTTGCAAGTCACCGTGGTGATTTCAGGTTGGAGGGACACTTATACCCATACCCTTCGCGAGCTATCCTTGATAGTAGAGTGCTCCGTAGTTGGTCACGTTCAGTGATGATGCACTCTTACATCTCACCTGCATGTCATACCAGTATCTCCATACTATTTGGTTACAAGGATAACTAATGCATATGGCACGCAACGACCTATACTTGATATCGCTATCGTCCTAGTAATAGTGTATCATTTGCTCATGAACTAATTTAAGGACTATGTGATAAATCCTCTTTTATCGATCAAAGTAGTCTTAAAGACTTCATCATAACATAAGAGTTCGTTAGAAGATGTATCCTTATGATGAAAAATATCAAATAATTTTTATTATTTATCAATTCATATAAAATTATGGTTAGCACAATCATCACACGATTGACTTTAGGACATATTTTTCAACAACCACACCTAAGACCCCTCTCAACGTGAAGGCCTCTCACTCAGGTCTCTTATATGTACAAGAAAAAAGTTCTTTTATTTTAACATGTAAGGAGGTGGGATGAAGAGTCCTAGAGATCATGGACTCTTGATGTGTTGTCGTCCCTACTCAAAAATTTATGCCAAAACATACCAAAAATATATGAGACATCCCTTGCCATATTTTTCTATAGTAAATTAGTTCTCTAATTGATTTCTCACTAAAAATCACTTCAAAATGTCACACATATTACGAGAAAAATATAAGTTGGCATGGAGAGGTTGATTTGGATAAGAATAGATTCTCTTGACAAGGAATATATTAAAATTTAATTTTAAAATCTTTATTTTATCAAAACTAAATTAGATTTAGATGTGAGATAGAGAGGGAGAAGAACTCTTTAGCATGAAAAAATCTCATGCAAAAACTATTTGTGCATGGAGATAGATGGCATGCAAAGTGGGTTGGTGCAAGGGAGAAGAGTCCTATTCCAATAAGGACTCTTAATTTTCTTATTTGAATCCAAACCAAATCACATCTGGTTTAGCCTAAATAAAATATATGAAACTCAATTTAATTAAATTTATAAATTTTTAATCAAATTAAGAATTGATTGAACCAAGATCCTGATCAAATCAGAAATAATTCTTCCTTAGCGATTAGGTCATCTCATAACCTAATCGGATCAAATCTAATTGAATCTAATTTAATTAAATTTTATTTAATTATCTTTACTCAATCAAATTAAGCTAATCAATAATTTAATTATTAATTAATTTTTTATTAATTTACTAACACTTGATGAATTAATTTATTATAATTTTTGCATAAGATTAATCATCAATCGAATTAACGATTAAACATTTAAATATTTTTTAATTATTGATCAGCCACATGATCAATCAGAAACTTCTTTTGAGTGTGACCCCATAAGTTTGAACCTAAGCCGGTAGCATAAGAATAACTTTCTGAACTAATCTATGTAACTGTTGGGTATAAAATACCCACAGCCGAAGCCCTCAGCAGAATCAGCTCCAGGAAGACTCCGCCCGGACTCCTACGGGAGCCGGGCTTCGTCCTCGACTCCAACGGCTGCAGACAGACTTCGTCCGGACTCCTACGGGAGCCGAACTCCGCCGACAACTTCGACTCCGCCCGGACTCCTACGGGAGCCGGGCTCCGTCCTCAACGTCAACTGCTGGTAAGCCCCATCCGGACTCCTACGGGAGCTGGACTTTGCCTTTAACTTTAATTGCAGGAAGACTCCGCCCGGACTCCTACGGGAGCCGGGCTTCGTCCTCAACTCCAACGGCTGCAGACAGACTTCGTCCGGACTCCTACGGGAGCCGGACTTCGCCTTTAACTTTAATTGCAGGAAGACTCCGCCCGGACTCCTACGGGAGTCGGGCTTCGTCCTCAACTCCAATGGCTGCAGACAGACTTCGTCCGGACTCCTACGGGAGCCGAACTCCGCCGACAACTTCGACTCCCCCCGGACTCCTACGGGAGCCGGGCTCCGTCCTCAACGTCAACTGCTGGTAAGCCCCATCCGAACTCCTACGGGAGCCGGACTTCACCTTTAACTTTAATTGCAGGAAGACTCCGTCCGGACTCCTACGGGAGTCGGGCTTCGTCCTCAACTCCAACGGCTGCAGACAGACTTCGTCCGGACTCCTACGGGAGCCGAACTTCGCCTTTAACTTTAATTGCAGAAAGACTCCGCCCGGACTCCTATGGGAGCCGGGCTTCGTCCTCAACTCCAACGGCTGCAGACAGACTTCGTCCGGACTCCTACGGGAGCCGAACTCCGCCGACAACTTCGACTCCGCCCAGACTCCTACGGGAGCCGGGCTTCGTCCTCAACTCTAACGGCTGCAGATAGACTTCGTCCGGACTCCTACGGGAGCCGGACTTCGCCTTTAACTTTAATTGCAGGAAGACTCCGCCCAGACTCCTACGGGAGCCGGGCTTCGTCCTCAACTCCAACGGCTGCAGACAGACTTCGTCCGGACTCCTATGGGAACCGAACTCCACCGACAACTTCGACTCCGCCCGGACTCCTATGGGAGCCGGGCTCTGTCCTCAACGTCAACTACTGGTAAGCCCCATCCGGACTCCTACGGGGGCCGGACTTCGCCTTTAACTTTAATTGCAGGAAGACTCTGCCCGGACTCCTACGGGAGCCGGGCTTCATCCTCGACTCCAACAGCTGCAGACAGACTTCGTTCGGACTCCTACAGGAGCCGGACTCCGCCGACAACTTCGACCTCAAGTAGACTCCGCCTGGACTCCCACGGGAGCCAGGCTCCGTCCACGACCCGAACCGCAAGGAGGACTCCGCCCGAACCCCTACAGAGGCCGGACTCCGACCGCTGCCGAACTTCAGCCGATGGATCTGTGCCCCCTGGCAGGCCACAATAACAACTATGATCCTGCTCCACTTCCTGCGGCAGATTCCATGCAGCTCCATCACCCCATCACCCCTGACAGGCCGCAGTAACGGTCGCAGCCCTGCTCCATTCCCTGCGGCGGATCCTGCGCGACCCCATTACTCTCTGACAGGCTGTATCAACAGCCATGATTCTGCTCCGCTCCATGCGGCAGGTGCTGCGTGACTCCACTACTCCCTGGCGAGTAACGGCAACGGACGCCACTCCACTACCTGCAACAGGCTCCACGTGGCAGGCGATAGCCATGGGTCTACTCCACTACTCTTCACAGCAAATTCCGCCTGACTCTGAGCAGCCGTCTGCCAGACGGTTACAGGCGTCGCTGTCAATCTGCTGCCCCCTCCGTCTATAAAAGGGAAACCCCAGATACGTTATTCTATAAGCTCTCATTTTTCATCTCAAAACTCTGCTAAATTCTCCGTTCGAGCACTCCATTCTTGTTGAGGCAGAGAACTGACTTGAGCGTCGGAGGGTCTTGTCGGAGCAACCCCACCTCTGATTTAGACTTCCTTTGCAGGTCCCAGTGGCGACCGCAACTTCCCCGACTCCAGCTTCTCCGACGCAAGCAGATTTTTGCACCAACAGGATTGGTGCTAGAGGAAGGGTCTGTGTCTTCGCAATACCCTTGTTCTTAAAGGAGCGCTCAACGGATCCACTTCCGACCATCTTTTTCGGCACCCATTCCTCCTTCCCTCATCTGATGCCTTCTCGTGAGGCCTTTGCACAACTACCTCCGGCTATGGTCGTCGATGAGGAGTGGCCAGATGATCGGCCTCTGTCGGATTCCGTCAATGCCATCTCGGGGGAATCCCGGCGGGAGGCAACCAACATACCAGCTGCATCCCCCAAGCGGCAAAAAATTGAAGAACCCATAACCTTTACCAAAGAAGACACCCAAGGAGTCCAATTCCCTCATAATGACACGGTCGTAGTTTCCTTGAATATAGCAAATTACGACGTCCGTCGTATTCTCGTCGACAACGGAAGTTCGGCCGACATCTTGTTCTATGATGCCTTTTCAAGGATTTCCGCTCTTGGCGGTCATCTAAGACCGATTTGCTCCCCCTTGATAGGGTTTACCGGTGACACTATTCTGACGGAGGGAATGATAGCTCTGACTGTGCCCGCGGGTCAGTATCCAAAGCAGTCCAGGGCTCTGGTGAATTTCTTGGTGGTAAAGGCGCCATCCGCCTACAATGCAATCCTTGGCCGGCCCGGCCTCAATGCTCTCAGAGCTGTCATTTCAACCTACCATTTAAAATTGAAGTTCCCCACCAACCAGGGGATCGGAGAGGTCCGGGGAGACCAAGCCCTGGCCAGACATTGCTACAACATCGCCTTACAAAGAAGCGACCGGGCTGACCCCTATCCCGTCGATGGATTGGATGCTCGCGATGACCTCACCGAAGAAAGGGGCAGCCCAATCGAAGATCTGGTACCAGTCCCCCTGAATGATGGGAACGTGGAGCATGTGGTGTTGATTGGCTCCAACCTGGGGGAGGAGGTGCGAACGCGTATTATTGATTTCCTCCGAAGGAATGCGGACGTTTTCGCTTGGGTTCCGACGGACATGCCGGGGATTGACACGGAAGTCATGGAGCATCATCTGGCAGTCAATCCGAAGCATCGACTGACAAAAAAAAAAATCCGGAGTCATGCCCCTGAGAGGTAGAAGGCGGTAGCCGAGGAAGTGGATAAGCTTCTCAAGGCCGGATTCATTAAGGAAGTCAATTATCCTGATTTGATTTCCAATGTTGTTTTGGTCAAGAAAGCAAACGGCAAGTGGAGGATGTGTATAGACTTTAAAAAGTTGAATAAGGCCTGTCCAAAGGACAGCTACCCCCTTCTCAGAATCGACCAACTGGTGGACGCTACCTCAGGCCATGAGCTCCTCACTTTTATGGACGCATTCTCCGACTATAATCAAATTAGAATGGCATCAGAAGATGAAGAAAAGACAGCTTTCATCACTAATCGCGGTCTTTACTGCTACAGGGTCATGCCATTCGGCCTCAAGAATACGGGCGCAACCTACCAACGACTGGTGAACAAAATCTTCGAAGAGCAGATCGGTCGAAACATGGAGGTCTACGTGGACGATATGCTTGTAAAAAGCAAGTCTTCCAAAAATCATGTCGCCGACCTCGAGGAAACCTTTGGCGCTCTTTGAAAGTATAGAATGAAGCTGAACCCAACTAAATGCGCTTTTGGGGTAACCTCAGGAAAATTTCTGGGCTTCATGGTATCAGGGCGCGGGATTGAGGCCAATCCAGAGAAAATCTGTGCCATCCAAGAGATGACCGCCCCAAAGTCGATCAAGGAGGTTCAGCGCCTCACAGGGAGGATAGCGGCTCTTAATCGCTTCGTCGCGAGGTCGGCCGAACGATGTTTGCCCTTCTTTCAAACCCTCAAGTAGCCGAAGAACTTCTGTTGGACCTCTGAATGCCAACAGGCGTTCGAAGAATTAAAAAACTACCTTAGCTCACCCCCGCTGCTGGCAAAGCCTGAACCTGGGGAGGAACTATTTTTATACTTGGCGGTCTCTTCCATGGCCCTTGCGGTCGTCCTTGTCAAAGAAGAAACGAAAGTCCAGCGACCAGTCTACTACATTAGCCGCGCGCTGAGGGACGCCGAGACCAGGTACACCAAATTAGAAAAACTGACCTACGCCTTGTTGGTTGCAGCTCGGAGGCTCCGACCCTACTTTCAAGGGCACACCGTGACGCTACTCACCGATCAACCGATCAAGGCGGTTTTGCACCGAGCTGACGCCTCCGGAAGAATGGCAAAATGGGCGATCGAGCTCACAGAATTCGACATCAACTACAGACCTAGACCAGCAGTAAAGGCCCAAATATTGGCAGATTTCATAGTAGAGTGCACCATCCCAGAGGAGGCCAAACCTGAGCAAAGCAAAGTTGACGACTTGAAGTCTCAACCGAACTCCCCCAACGAAGGAGCCAATCCCTCCGATTGCTTTTGGACCCTCTATGTGGATGGATCTTCCAACATGGCAGGCGTGGGTGCAGGCCCGATCTTGGTCAGCTCGGAGAAAGTCATCGCGGAGTACGCTTTGCGTTTCGAGTTTCCCGCAACAAACAATGGAGCGGAATATGAAGCTCTGATCGCAGGATTAAGGATCGCCAAAGAGCTGGGAATAGGTCAGCTCCGGGTACACAGCGATTCTCAACTAGTGGTGGGACAAGTCAGCGGGAGTTATGAAGCGCGGGAGGACAGTATGGCCAAATATCTTGAGAAAGTAAAGGAGCTTACCTCCGCCTTTAGCAGTTTTGACATCAGGCAGATTCCAAGGCTGGAGAATACCAAAGCCGATCTTCTCTCCAAGCTGGCGACATCGGCTCCGGCCGAATTGCCCAAAGGCATCCTCTTTGAAGTTCTAAAACATCCGAGTACAGAAGAATCGCAGCCCGTAATGGAGATCGACCACGAGCCCAGCTGGGTCGACCCGCTGATTACCTATCTTAGAGATGGAGTTCTCCCCCAGGATGCGAGGGAGGCTCGGAAGCTCCAAAATCAAGCCTCCCGGTACATCCTTTATGAGGGCAAATTGTACAAAAGATCATACTCCTTGCCCCTCTTAAGATGCCTCCGGCCCTCGGAAGCTGACTACGCCTTATGGGAAGTACACGAGGGAGTTTGCGGAAACCATTTGGGAGCTAGATCTTTATCCCACAAGCTACTCCGCCAAGGATATTACTGGCCAACGATGCATCATGATTCGATTGAATATGTTAAAAAGTATGATCGATGCCAGAGATACGCCAACATCCAGAGACAGCCCGCCACCGAGCTCACACCCTTGAGTGCCCCATGGCCTTTTGCACAATGGGGGATGGACATCCTTGGCCCCTTTCCCATGGCGTCTGGACAAAGGAAGTTTCTCCTTGTAGCGATCGACTACTTCACCAAATGGGTTGAAGCCGAACCACTAGCAAAAATCACAGAAGCGAAAGTACAAGATTTCGTCTGGAAGTCAATTGTATGCAGGTTCGATCTGCCTAAAACCCTAATCACTGATAATGGATGGCAATTTGCGGAAGCAAGATTCGCCGAATTCTGTGAAGATCTAAATATCTCCCACAACTTCACATCAGTAGCCCATCCTCAGGCGAACGGCGAAGCTGAGGTGACTAACAGAACCCTTTTGAAGGGGATTAAGACAAGGCTTGAAAAAGCAAAAGGAACTTGGGCGGACGAACTTTATCATGTGCTATGGGCGTATCGAACTACCCAAAGGTTACCTACGGGGGAGACCCCCTTTGCTTTAGCCTTCGAAACGGAAGCCGTCATCTCGATCGAGCTTAAACTCCCATCGGCACAAGTCGTGGCATTCGACGAACACCAAAATTCACAAAGTCTTAGAGCCAACCTCAACCTACTGGAAGAAAGATGGGAGATCGCTCAGGTTCGAATGGCAGCCTACAGACAGAAAGTTGCTCGATATTACAACGCCCGGGTCAAGAACAAAGCCTTTAAAGCAGAAGATCTAGTGCTTCGACGAGCTGCTGTCTCGCAACCTCAGGATCGGGGGAAACTCGCCCCAAACTGGGAGGGACCTTATGAGGTCAAAGAAGTAGTCTGACCCAGAACTTATTATCTTAAGGAGCTCGGAGGAGCCGACCTCCCGCGATCGTGGAGCTCAGAAAACTTACGGATGTACTACCAGTAACTTCATTTTAATCAAAAATCGCATACCCATATGTCTTTGGACAATCCAAACAAACTGTATCAAAAGCAAAAGGGCAACCTCATAAAGTCGAAGGCTCGGTTCCATTTAGACCGGATGGGGGGAGAGGCCTTACAACATCCATATGTGCCCCCACAGCCCTGTTAGGGACAGAAGGAGAACCTCGCCCTAACTTGAGCAAAGTCGAAGGCCCGGTTCCATTTAGACCGGATGGGGGGAGAGGCCTTACAACGCCCATATGTGCCCCCACAGCCCTGTTAGGGACAGGAGGGGAACCTCGCTCTAACTTGAGCAAAGTCGAAGGCCTGGTTCTATTTAGATCGGATGGGGGGAGAGGCCTTACAACGCCCATATGTGCCCCCACAGTCCTGTTAGGGACAGGAGGAGAACCTCGCCCTAACTTGAGCGAAGTCGAAGGCTCGGTTCTATTTAGACCAGATGGGGGGAGAGGCCTTACAACGCCCATATGTGCCTCCACAGCCCTGTTAGGGACAGGAGGAGAACCTCGCCCTAACTTGAGCAAAGTCGAAGGCCCGGTTCCATTTAGACCGGATGGGGGGAGAGGCCTTGCAACGCCCATATGCGTCCCCACAGCCATGCCAGGAACAGGAGGAGGACCTCGTCCTGACATGAACAAAGTCAAAGGCCCGGCTCTTTTAGACCGGATGGGGGGAGAGGCCCTGCAACACCCATATGCGCCCCCCCCCAAGGAGAAAACCTTGCCCTAGCTTAAGCAACTTCGACCGATGGTAAACTCAGCCCGGACTCCCACGGAAGCCGGGCTCCGTCACCGACTTTGACTACATGATAGCCCCGCCCGGACTCCTACGGGAGCCGGGCTCCATCACCGACAGCTCCGCCCGGACTCCTACGGGAGCCGGGCTCCATCACCGACATCGACTACAGGACAACTCCGCCCGGACTCCTACGGGAGCCGGACTCCACCGACAACAGCAACTGCCGGTAAGCCTTGTCCGGACTCCTACGGGAGCCGGACTTCGCCTATGACTTTGATTGCAAGAAGACTTCGCCCTGACTCCTACGGGAGCCGGGCTCTGTCCACGATGCCAAGGAAGGCTCCGCCCGGACTCCCACGGGAGCCGAACTTTGCCTCGGCTTCAGTGGAGAAAAACTCCAAGCGAAAAAGGAAGGCAATGGATTACAACAGTGACGATCGGAAAACAAACAGCGCCCGAGAGGCTCGGATCCCTGAATTCAAACCCTAGGAGGGACCCTGGGCCCGAATGGTCCCAAGCGAACCTGCAGCCATTGACGGAATAACAACCGGGTATCTTCGAATGGCGTAAAAGCCGAAAAGGAGCTCGACAAATAACAACCCTACACGAATAAAAGAGGTCATCGATGACCTTAGGACGACGTGAAAAAGAAAAGAAGAAAAGGAGGAAGAAAAAGGAAAGGAAAATGAAGAAGTTCGACAGACAACTATTTGATGCAAGATGCAGACAAGGTAACAAAACCTCCTTTTCATTTAATAAGATATACGTTACAAGACCCGGTGGGTCAAGAAAAAAAAAAAAGAGATATACATCATTGCAAGCCTCGCGAACACGGCTTGGAAAGGACATACCGGAGGCCGGTCCAAGCTGCAAACTCCTCTTCCCATCTCTGTCCTTCTCAGTCGTGTTCTCCAGTGCGTGTAATGGACCTATCGGCTCTCGTCCCATCTCGCTTCGCTCCATCTCCGAAGTCCCAACCCTAGGGGGAAAAGGGTGGGATAGATTTCCGGGGGCGGTAAGGGCAACGACAGCAGTGACGAAGACCTGTTTCAAGAAGAGCCGGAGTCACCTTGGAGGCAGCGGTGATGCCAAAGATATGCTCCATCTCCGAATGCTCCGCGACAGCCGCCACCCAAAATACTCCGACAAGGTCGGCATGCGCTACTTCCACCGTCCCCGCAACAAATTCCACTGCCCCACCGTCGACGCCGACCGCTTCTGGTCCCTCGGCCCTGACGGCATCAAGGATCCCGCCACGGCTTGTGACGACAGCCCTGCCCTCTTGACCGGTATCACCCCGCCTTGCTATTCCAAAATTCTCGGGCAGAATAACTTTACCGGCGGCCCTTGTCATTAAACCCCTGTTGATGAAGTAATTCTTCCTTGAGCCCCCTTTGAAACGACGGGGATCCTCGCCGGCCGCTGTTCTCCTCCTCGCCTTCCTCCAAGCCCTAGACATCCCTCCAAGGATGGCCTCCGGGGTAGAGGACATGGCGTGGGAACCCCTTAGAGAAGAATTGGGGGGCTGAAGACGGCCAGGACCGATGCGGGGGAAGTAGCTGAGTAGCTAGGCTCTCAGATGAAAGAAGGGTGCCGTCTTCTCGACAGAATGAAACCCCGAAGAGAGAGTAGAGAGTTTAAATAGCCAGCGAATCTTAGCGCAGTTATGGCAGCGGGCGTACCTGGGCCAACTGATGCATGCCACGTATTCCGCATGTCCCCTTCACCGCTATCAAGGATTGACCGTTCGTAGATTTTCGTAGCGCGACGCTTGGGAACGCATTTCGGTGGGAGTTCCAAAAAGACTCTTCAGGTCACCTTAACCAGAAAAAGAGTTCCGATATGCACACATTTAATGCCAAAATATCTGGGAGCGACGGTGCGCAGGATTCGAGGGGATGGCTTCGACTGTACCCATCACTCTGTACTTCCTTCGTTCAAAATTCAAACTTGAAAGTAGGGGGACTGGTGTTGGGTATAAAATACCCACAGTCAAAGCCCTCAGCAGAATCAGCTCCAGGAAGACTCCGTCCGGACTCCTACGGGAGCCGGGCTTCGTCCTCGACTCCAACGACTGCAGACAGACTTCGTTCGGACTCCTACGGGAGCCGAACTCCGTCGACAACTTCGACTCCGCCTGGACTCCTATGGGAGCCGGGCTCCGTCCTCAACGTCAACTACTGGTAAGCCCCATCCAGACTCCTACGGGAGCCGGACTTCGCCTTTAACTTTAATTGCAGGAAGACTCCGCCCGGACTCCTACGGGAGCCGGGCTTCGTCCTCAACTCCAACGGCTGCAGACAGACTTCGTCCGGACTCCTACGGGAGCCGGACTTCGCCTTTAACTTTAATTGCAGGAAGACTCCGCCCGGACTCCTACGGGAGCCGGGCTTCGTCCTCAACTCCAACGGCTGCAGACAGACTTCGTCCGGACTCCTACGGGAGCCGAACTCCACCGACAACTTTGACTCCGCCCGGACTCCTACGGGAGCCGGGCTCCGTCCTCAACGTCAACTACTGGTAAGCCCCATCCAGACTCCTACGGGAGCCGAACTTCGCCTTTAACTTTAATTGCAGGAAGACTCCGCCCGAACTCCTACAGGAGCCGGGCTTCGTCCTCAACTCCAACGGCTGCAGACAGACTTCGTCCGGACTCCTACGGGAGCCGAACTTCACCTTTAACTTTAATTGCAGGAAGACTCCGCCCGGACTCCTACGGGAGCCGGGCTTCATCCTCAACTCCAACGACTGCAGACAGACTTCGTCCGGACTCCTACGGGAGCCGAACTCCGCCGACAACTTCGACTCCGCCCGGACTCCTATGGGAGCCGGACTTCATCCTCAACTCCAACAGCTGCAGACAGACTTCGTCCGGACTCCTACGGGAGCCAGACTTCGCCTTTAACTTTAATTGCAGGAAGACTCTGCC
The DNA here is from genome assembly GCF_000442705.2 of Elaeis guineensis. Taxonomy (NCBI): domain Eukaryota; kingdom Viridiplantae; phylum Streptophyta; class Magnoliopsida; order Arecales; family Arecaceae; genus Elaeis; species Elaeis guineensis. The sequence goes on along the minus strand of NC_026005.2, from coordinate 58,194,300 downwards.
CGAACTCCTACGGGAGCCGGGCTTTGTCCTCAACTCCAACGGTTGCAGACAGACTTCGTCCGGACTCCTACGGGAACCGAACTCCACCGACAACTTCGACTCCACCCGGACCCCTACGGGAGCTGGGCTCCATCCTCAACGTCAACTGCTGGTAAGCCCCATCTAGACTCCTACGGGAGTCGGACTTCGCCTTTAACTTTAATTGCAGGAAGACTCCACCCGGACTCCTACGGGAGCCGGGCTTCGTCCTCGACTCCAACGGCTGCAGACAGACTTCGTCCGGACTCCTATGGGAGTCGGACTCCGCTGACAACTTTGACCTCAAGTAGACTCCACCCGGACTCCCACGGGAGCCGGGCTCCATCCACGACCCCAACCGCAAGGAGGACTCCGCCCGGACCCCTATGGAGGTCGGACTCCGACCGTTGCCGAACTTCAGCCGATGGATCTGCGCCCCCTGGCAGGCCACAATAACAACCATGATCCTGCTCCACTTCCTGCAGTGGATTCCGCGCAGCTCCATCACCCCATCACCCCTGACAGGCCGCAGTAACGGTCGCAGCCCTGCTCCATTCCCTGCGGCGGATCCTGCGCGACCCCATTACTCTCTGACAGGCTGTATCAATAGCCATGATTCTGCTCCGCTCCCTGCGGCAGGTGCTGCGTGACTCCACTACTCCCTGGCGAGTAACGGCAACGGACGCCACTCCACTACCTGCAACAGGCTCCACGTGGCAGGCCATAGCAATAGCCACGGGTCTACTCCACTACTCTTCGCAGTAAATTCTGTTTGACTCTGAGCAGCCGTCTGCCAGACGGTTACAGGCGTCGCTGTCAATCTGCTGCCCCCTCCGTCTATAAAAGGGAAACCCCAGATACGTTATTCTATAAGCTCTCATTTTTCATCTCAAAACTCTGCTAAATTCTCTGTTCGAGCACTCCATTCTTGTTGAGGCAGAGAACTGACTTGAGCGTCGGAGGGTCTTGCCGGAGCAACCCCACCTCCGATTTAGACTTCCTTTGCAGGTCCCGGCGGCGACCGCGACTTCTCCGACTCCAGCTTCTCCGGCGTAAGCAAATTTTTGCACCAACAGTAACCATCTAGCAATGGTGACCTGACGTTCAGATAGGTCGAATGAAGGTGAAGCAACATTCAAGAACCTATTGGCATATGGTTACCATATAATTCATTCCTTTGACTCTAATACTCGAGGATGACCTATGATTTAACTATCAATCCTAGATAAGTCATCCACATTGTATTCCAATCATTTTCAAATCCATCTCATGAATTACCTGAGCTCATATTTTGCTAACTTGAAATACATTGATGTACTAACTCCTACTAATTCGGAGAGATCAATTACATCTTGACTCATGCACCGACTTGACAAATTTTTGACTACACCCAGAAATCTTCCATCATTGAATTATAAATTCAGTTAGTCCGATATTAAAGTACAGTGAGTTGCTTGCAAGTCACCATGGTGATCTTAGTTCGGAAGGACACTTATATCCATATCCTTCGTGAGCTACCCTTGATAGTAGAGTGCTCCACAGTTAGTCACGTTCAGTGATGATGTACTCCTACATCTCACCTGTATACCATACCAGTGTCTCCATACTATTTGATTATGAAGACAATCAACGTATATGGCATACAACAACCTACACTTGATATTGCTATCATCCTAGTAATAGTATATCATTTGATTGCAAATCAATTTAAGAACTACGCGATAAATTCTTCTTTATCGATTAAAGTAGTCCTAAGGACTTCATCATAATAAAAGAGTTCGTTAGAAGATATAATCTTATGATAAAAAGGCCAAATAATTATTATTATTTATCAATTCATATACAATTATAATTAGCACAATCATCAAATGATTGACTTTAGGATATGTTGGTGCAGAATTTTATCGAAGTCGGAGAAGCTGGAGCTGGGATGACCGCGGCCGCCGTCGGGACCTGCAAAAAAAGTCTAAACCAGAGTTGGAGGTGCTCTGACAAGATCCTCCGATGCTCAAGTCAGTACTCTGCTTCAACAGAAATGGAGTGCCCGAGCAAAAATTTTGGCAGAGTTTCGAGATAGAGTTACCAGCTTAGAGAAGAACATATATGGGGGTCCTTATTTATAGATGGAGGGTGCAACTGATCGACAGCGACATCTGTAACCGTCTGGTAGTGGACCGTTCAGGGCCGTGTGGAGTTTGTTACGGAGAGTAGTGGTTTCAGGGGTCGTTCAGGGCTATGTGGAGCTTGTTGCGGGGGGTGGAGTGGTGTCTGTTGTCGTGACTTGCCAGAGAGTGGTAGAGCTGCATGGAATCCATTGCAGAGAGTGGAGTAGGGTGGCGGCTCTTGTCGTGGCTTGTCAAAGAGTTCGGATCCATCGGTTGAAGCTCGGTTGGGATGCCTGATGAAGCAGAATGGCTCTTCACATCATCATTCTGGGAGAGGCTCGGATGTTCTGAGGTTGCTGACGTTTCAGGCGGGAGTCACCTGTCGAAGGAGCTCGGATGGAGATTTTCTGTTGGCGGAGTCCGGGGAAGTCCGTCTGGGATTTATCTGATGTGGAGGCTCATTCGAAGATTGTCCGTCGGGGAAGTCCGATTTTATGGGAAGCCTGGTAGGAGGTCGGTCGGTGATGGACTTTGGATAGCACGAGGGAGGCTCGGCAGACATCGGAGGTGATCGACTATCACAGGAACCCAGCTGCTGGAGCTCATCCGGAATCCATCCGCTAGAGAAGTTCGGACGGATCCTGTTCTCGTGAGAGGTCGAGAGGGGACCGTCCATTGTAGGAGCTCGAGCGAGGACCAGTTGTCGTGGAAGCTCGAAGTGGTGTCTCGTCGTAGTAGTTCATCCAAAATCCACTCGCTACGGAGTAGCTCGGCTAAAGTCTACCTGTAATAGAAATTTGGAAGAAATTTGTTTATAGTAGAGACTTGAATGAAATTTGCTTACAGTAGACGTCTAGGATATCCAGCCTGTGGTAGGAGCTCAGAGTAGACAGCTCGTAGTAGAAGTTCGGTTCTCGTGGGAGCTCGATTAGGATTCGGGGGGTGGTCGACCATCGTAGAAACTCGAGTGGAGTCTGGTTATCATAGAAATCACATTGTCAGGGAAGCTCGGATGCTGGCGAAGCCCGAGAGAAGTTTGGGGTAGAAACTCAGAGGGTCGGTTGCTGTAGAAGGTTGGCAGACAGTGAGTCCCAGAGGGCCTTCGGGGCGGCCCGATGGATGAATGCAGAAGTTCACTATCAGAGAAGTTTGGATGATCGAGGAGGTTCGGAGAGGCGCCATGCACAAGGTCGGGAGCCGAAAGAGCCCTGGAAAGATCAGTCCTTTACAAACTTCGGTCGGGGGGGCAGATTTTATACCCAACACCAGTCCCCCTACTTTTGAGTTTGGGTTACGAATGAAAAAAGTACAGAGAAGCTCTCACAACCGAAGCTGTCCTCCTCGACCTCCGCCCTTGGCGGTTGCCAGATATTTTGACATTCGACATGCTGGTACTGGAGCCTTTTCAGAAAAGATTTCTTCTTTTTAGAATTCCCATCAGGACGTGGCTCTAGGTACAGCGTAATAATGACTTTGTCAGCCGCCTACCATTTCTAATAGTCTGTCAAGGTGGGTGGGACATGTGGCGAACATAGACCGGCCAGCGAAGATCCGCAATCATAAGTGCATCGGATCCCGGGGTCTATTTAAACATGTTCTCCTCCTTCATGGGTTTCACTTTGCTTGAGAGAATCCCTCGGTTCCCCTCTTCTTCCCTGAGAGCTCCAGTTTCCTCTAGCATCCTTTCCGGCCTTCGGCGTTCTTCGAGTCGACCTCCATCGTTCTCGTCGTTCTCCTGTGCTCCTGGGGTGGATCTAGGTTAGTTCTGAAACTTTCTGTTATTTTCCCATCCTTTCTTCTTCGTATTCTATTTATTTAGCTTTCTCGGGGGCCCGCCTGCTATTTTTTCTAATTTTTTGGGATTTTTGTGGCTTCTGTTTGATCCAAAATATCCTCTGATATCTCCTCTTCTGGCAGTTCTAGGAGTTCGTCAGCCCCAGTTCCCTATAGTACTAGTACCGTAGACGAACCTGTAGCTAGGACCGAACCTTGTCCGACCTTTGCGTCGGACACCATCCCTAGCTTCTTGACTCTGGATGAACTCTCACTGATAAGGATTCAGTATGGAGTTCCTCCAAAGTACGAGTTGGAGCTTCCCGAGCCATCTGACCGGACTAGCACCCCTCCTCTCGATTGCTTCTGTCTGTACCAAGAGGCCTTCCGTATCGGACTTTGGCTCCCACTGCCACCCTTTGTTGTTGCTCTCTTTCATTTTTTGAACATTTCTCTAGCTTTCGTCGTGCCGAACTCCTTTAGGTTTTTGATAGGATTTCTTTCCCTTTGTAGTTTAGTCGAAGTTCGACCGACTCTTTCTTTATTTAGGAACTTCTACACCTTCAAATGCCATCCCTCAATAAGGGATTGGTGGTACTTCTCCCCCCAGTTCGGTAGAAAGGGGTTGCTGAAAGGCGCCCCCTCTTCCGTCCATAACTGGAAGGAGAGGTTCTTCTACGTCCGATGCCCAACCTTAGAGCTAGGGTTACCCCCTTGGGGTTCTCTGAGGGATTCCATCCGTCGGGCCTCTAGCCTGGAAAGAGATGACCTCGAGGCCTCAAAAAAGCTCGAGGCCTATTGAGGCCCCCTCCTCTCCGAACTTCTGAGGGAGCAACTTTTGTTCAACGTCGGCCTGAGCCCCCTTAACCCTGCCGGTACCTCTCCCTTTTTTGTCTCTCTCTTTTCTTCTTTTTTTTTTATAGTACTTTCCCTTCTTCTTATTCCATCTCGAAGCCATGCTGATCTTCTTTTATCGCAGACATGGATGCAAGCATGGCTCGGAGGTTAGCCCAGGGTCTCAAGACCCACAAGAGAAAGGATGCCTCAACTTCGGGTTCGGTGAAGAAAGCCAGGACAGAGGGGACAAGCTCGGCCGCGCCTGTTCCGACGCCCGTCGCTGTCGAAGTCCCCTTCGATGTCGAACCTGAAGTCCCCCGAACCCTTTCACAGAGCCCCCCGACCGAGGGTCCCATTTTGGAGGTTCGTCCTGAGGGGGCGCCTGGAGCCGAAGGGAGGAAGAGAAAGAAGACCCTAGCTCGGAGGAGTCACAGTCGCAGGGCTGCCACCGAGGGGGTCGGTGGCTCCGAGGAAGACCTGGGGGAAAATCTCTTCAACAACAGGGACTTGACAAAGAGGCTGGTCGAAGGGTGCATCCTGCCCGAGGTCATCGAGAGGATCGTCCTCGCCGATCCCGAACTGCGGGTCTGGGATTCTCTGAGATCTTTCCTCGAAGTAGGCTAACTCACATTTTTCCTCCCTCCTACTTCTTCAGCTTATTCTTCAGCCCTCATATCGATTCCCCGATCTTTCTTGCAGATTGGGCATCAGCTCATCACCAATGTCGAGGCGGTGAAGATCGCCTAGAGGGAGACAGCTCAGGTAGAAGAAGGTCATCTAGCCGGGGCCGCCCGCCTTGAGGAGAAGATCACCGAGGTCCGGAGCCTCCAAGAGGTGCTGAAAAAGGAGGGACAAACCTCATCCGATCTGAGGACCGCCTTGGAGGAGAAGAGAGGGAAGGCTGAGGCCGAGGTCTTCGTGTTGAGGGTGCAGGTTTTCGAGCTGAAGGAGCATGTTTTCGAGCTGAAGGCGTGGATTCCATCTCTGGTCTTGGAGGCAAGGGCTCAAGCAGTGGAAGAGTTCAAAGCCTCCTCCAAGATGGAGGATCTAAAGGTCCAGTTCGGCCAGGATGCCTTCATCAAGGGGTTTGAGCTCTGCCAAGAGAAGGTGGCTGGGAGGTTTTCCGAATTGAATCTCAACTTCCTGAACAAGGCGTCCGATGATGAAGCCGGACCATCCGAAGTCGCCGTCGATCCTCTTCCAGTTGGGACCTCGTCGACTATCGTGGCCGCCGCTGACGATCTTTCGGGGATGCCGACCCCCTCTACTTCTACCCCAGAGGTCCGGAACCTCTAGTTTTGTATTTTTCCTTCATGGTGATTGTTCCTTCATTCTCTTGTACTTGAAATTTATTTGATCAATGAAGCCGGATTTGTCTTTATGGAGAATCCCCCCCACTTTTTTTTTTCTCTTCTTTTTTTTTTGTATCCTTTTCCTTCTTTTTATCTTCTGGCATTAATTTGAGTCGTGGTGCTCTCATCCTCTAATGACAGTGCCCTGCCGAAGCTCTTCCCCTATCGGAGGGTATTCCCTTAAAGTCAATGATACGAGACCTCCAAAGAGAAATTCGTTAGTTGACAAGAAAATCTAAGAAGCTGGAAGACGAACTTCACCGGTTGAGGGAGAGCCACTCAGAGGCCACCGCGGAGGCTACTCGCTTTCGGGACCTCCACAAGAAAAGTTTCATGGAATACACCAAAAGAAAAGTAGACTTCATCACGGAGCTTGAGAAACTTTGTAAATGTGCCAGTGACTGGTCTTGGACTCAGGCCTCCAAGATCAGCTCCCTTAAAGTCGAGCTGGCGACCGCACGGGAGAAGATCGACCAGCTGGAAGGGAGCTCATCCCGGCTCATAGTCCGGACTGACCGCGATCAAGACTGGTTGAAGAGGTTCTCCGACTTTCAAAAATAGCTACAGGACATCGAGGTGACTTATGACACCCACCGAGTTGGCTGGAGCAGACAAGTAGAGGACTACCGAAAGAGGCTCCAAACGGTGACTGACGAAGTTGCCCGCCTTCAAAGGTGGTTATCCGAGAGAGTCCAGCTTGTCCCTGCACAAGATTTTGATGAGCTTTGCTCCTTGAGGGGGACTATGGCAGAACTGTCCATAGCCCTTGAGTGGGAGGAAGCCAAATTATGATGGCTGAAAGTTTAGCTGGTCCATGAATAGCAGGCAGTCAAGGACATCGAGGCAGAGTCCGAGGTCTTGAGGAGGAGGCTTCGAGAGTCAGAGGATGAGAGTCGGTGATTCCACCAGATGTTCCAGGATATGCTGCTGAAAAAGATGGAACTAGAAGAGAAAATCGAAAATTTGAGACAATCCATAGCGGGGGCTGGAACCGAGAGCTCGAAGTCGGAAGAAACTGGGCTTCCTTAGAGCCTCTTTTCCTTTTCTTCTTCTTTTTCTTTTTATTTTTTGGCCTTTAAGGCTTTGTAATGTGTACTTCACCAATGAAATAGAAATGAAATTATCTGTTACCTTGTCCATTCTGGTATTAAATAGTTGTTTACCAAACTCCATTTGTCTTCTATCTTGTTTGGTGTCGATGTAGTTCGTAATCCCTCGCCGGTTCTTGCTTTGAGTCATCATTTGCTGAACTTCTTTTGTCTTCCATCTTGTTCGATGCCGACGTAGTTTGAAGGTTCCTGGTCGTTGCCGTATCGATTTGCTTTTAGGGATCAGAGATTTTTGATAGGGGTTTTCTCTTTCGTTGAGATGAGGTCCCTTGTGCTTTTGATGTAGTTCATTTTTCACCTATCGCTAGTGTAGTTCATCATTTTTTCTTTTCGCTTCCCCCTTTCTTCTGTGTTTGAGTGAGGGTCTTCCCTCTGCTCTTGACGAGGTCGTGAGAGTGTAGAGGAGTCATTGGGGAAGCTTTCCTCCTTGTCGATCAACCGAGTCTTTGCTTGCGTCGGGATGAGGTCCTCCCCTTATTCCCGACAGCCGATTTCAGCTCGTGTTAGGATGAGGTTCTCCTCCTGTTTCCAATAAAGCTGTGGGGGCACATAAGGGCCGTTGTAAGGGCCTCTCCCCCCATCTGATCTTTAAGAAATCGGGCCTTCGACTTTACTCATGTTAGGATGAGGTTCTCCTCCTGTTCCTAACAAGGCTGTGGGGGCACATAAGGGCTGTTGTAGAGGCCTCTCCCCCCATCCGATCTTCAAGAAACTAGGCCTTCGACTTTGCTCATGTTAGGACGAGGTTCTCCTCCTGTTCCTAACAAGACTATGGGGGCACATAAGGGCCGTTGTAAGGGCCTCTCCTCCCATTCGGTCTTTAAGAAATCGGGCCTTCGACTTTGCTCATGTTAGGACGAGGTTCTCCTCCTGTTCCTAACAAGGCTGTGGGGGCACATAAGGGCCGTTGTAAGGGCCTCTCCCCCCATCCGGTCTTTAAGAAATCGGACCTTCGACTTTGCTCATGTTAGGATGAGGTTCTCCTCCTGTTCCTAACAAGGCTGTGAGGGCACATAAGGGCCGTTGTAAGGGCCTCTCCCCCCATCCGCTCTTTAAGAAATCGGGCCTTCGACTTTGCTCATGTTAGGACGAGGTTTTTCTTCTGTTCCTAACAAGGCTGTGGGGGCACATAAGGGCCATTGTAAGGGCCTCTCCCCCCATCCAATCTTTAAGAAGCCGGGCCTTCGACTTTGCTCATGTTAGGATGAGGTTTTCCTCCTGTTCCTAACGCGCTTAATTTCGTTTGTATGGGAGAGTTATCTCCTGTCGTTATAAGCTCATACCAAAAGAAAAGAAAAAAAAATGCACGAATAGGAAAAGATTTTCATTCAGGGCAAAGTTGTTGGTAATACATTCGTAGGTTTTTTGAACCCTATAGCCGTGGAAGGTCTGCTCCCCATTGGGGTCCCCCCGAGACGGAGTTGATAATCCCAATTGGAGGCCGATCTTCTGGCTGCTCCTCCCTTCTTGGCGGTTCCGGCTGCGGTAGGGCCCTAAGCCGATCTTCTCTTCCTTCAGGTCGGTGTCAAATGAATCTGTCGAGTCGACCTCATCTGATGAGCTCCTCGTTCTCATCTCGGAGATGAATACATTCCTCCATATCATGATCGTGGTCACGATGATAGAGGTAAAATTTGTTCGGATTACGCTTTTCGGGGTGCGAGCGCATCCTCTCTAGGCTTGGGAGCTGCTCCCTAACCTCCATCAGCACTTGAGTTTTTGATGCGTTGAGAGGGGCGTAGCTGTGGAATCTTCTGGGAGGAGAGCCTCGCTGAACTCGATGGTCTGGGCTCCTCTGTTTATGAGCCTGGGGAGAAGTCTGGATGTGCCTATGTCCGGGAGGAGTTTGAGAACGTGGCCGAACTTCACTCAACCCTTTTTCGACTGCGGGCTTGCTCGAGTCTCCCACCTGCTATTCTCTCGTGGCCTCTTCGTCCTTCATCTTAAAGGCTTCTTCTGCTCGGGCATACCCTTCGGCTCGAGCTAGCAAATCGATAAAATCTCAGGGGTACTTCTTTTCCAGGGAGAACAGAAGGTCATTCTTTTGAAGGCCGCCTTTCAGAGTGGCCATCACGATCGATTGGTCCAAGTTCCGGACCTCCAATGCAGCGATGTTGAAACAGTTGACGTAAGCCTGGATGGACTCTCCCTTTTTCTACTTGATGTTGATGAGGGACTTCGAACCTCTTCGGAGATGTCGGTTGCTAACAAAATGAGCCGCAAACTGGTGGCTCATTTGATCAAAAGAAAAGTTGGTGCCCGACTTCAACGTCGAATACCAGTTCCTTGCTGCCCCCTTTAGGGGGATGGAAAAGCTCGGCACAGGATGGCGTCTGGCGTGCCATGGAGTAGCATCATTGTTCGGAAAGCCTCCAGATGGTCGACTGGGTCTGAGGTCCCATCATAGCTTTCGAATTGAGGGAGCTTGAAGTTTGGCGAGATTGGTTCCTGCATGATCATTTGAGAGAAGGGAGGGTCAGTACAAATGTCCTCACCATAAGCGGGGGAAGCGTGGCAGACTTCCTCGATCCATCGATTCATCTCCTGGAACCTTCGATCCAAGAAATCCTCTCGACTGCAGGTCTCGAGGATCTTCGGGCAGAATGGAGGTAGAGATCTTCCAGGAGTAGAATCATGATCGGACTGAGGGCTCTCCACCCTCGGATTTATCTTTCTGGGAAAGACGGGGTGACTGGCCCAAGTGGCCCACCCTACTGCCAGATTTTGGAATTCCGACGATGTTCTCTCCAACTGCACCGATGCCTGCGGCTGTTGTTACTGTCGCATGGCCTGCACCGCTTCAGCGAGGCCTCTGACCTGCTGAACCAGCAGGTCAAATTACTCCACGCCGATTGCCATCGTCGGAGGAGGAGGAGGAGCCTGGGAAACTGAAGGTGAGGCCGGAGCTTGAGATCTGGCCACGGAGGTCGTGGATCGCCTGGTGGATGCTTTACGGGGAGGCATCGGGTGAAGATCTAGTAGAGGAAGGAGAAGAGGATGTCGGAGAAGATGATCGGAATTGGTCCCGTTAAGCACTCCTTTAAGAACAAGGGTACCGCGAAGACATAGTGCCCTTCCTCTAGCGCCAATTCTGTTGGTGCAGAATTTCATCGAAGTCGGAGAAGCTGGAGCTGGGATGAGTGCGGCCGCCGTCGGGACCTGCAAAGAAAGTCTAAACCAGAGTTGGAGGTGCTCCGGCAAGACCCTCCGATGCTCAAGTCAGTACTCTGCTTCAACAGAAATGGAGTGCTCGAGCTGAAATTTTGGTAGAGTTTCGAGATAGAGTTATCAGCTTAGAGAAGAACATATCTGGGGATCCATATTTATAGATGGAGGGTGCAACTGATCGACAGCGACGTCTGTAACCGTCTGGTAGTGGACTATTCAGGGCCGTGTGGAGTTTGTTATGGAGAGTAGTAGTGTCAGGGGTCGTTCAGGGCCACGTGGAGCTTGTTGCAGGGGGTGGAGTGGTGTCTGTTGTCGTGACTTGCCAGAGAGTGGTGGAGCTGCATGGAATCTGTTGCAGAGAGTGGAGCAGGGTGGCGGCTCTTGTCGTGGCTTGTCAGAGAGTTCAGATCCGTCGGTTGAAGCTCGACTAGGATGCCCGATGAAGCAGAATGGCTCTTCACATCGTCGTTCTGGGAGAGACTCGGATGTTCCAAGGTCGCTGACGTTTCAGGTGGGAGTCGCCTATTGTAGGAGCTCGGATGGAGATTTTCTGTTGGTGGAGTCCAGGGAAGTCCGTCTGGGATTTATCTGATGTGGAGGCTCATCCGAAGATCGTCAGCCGGGGAAGACCGATTTTATAGGGAGCCTGGTAGAAGGTCGGTCAGCGATGGACTTCAGATAGTGTGGGGGAGGCTCGGCAGACATCGGAGGCGATCGGCTATCGTAGGGACCCAGCTGCTGGAGCTTGTCCGAAATCCATCCGCTAGAGAAGTTCGGACGGGATCCTGTTCTCGCGAGAGGTCGAGAGGGGACCATCCATTGTAGGAGCTCGGGCGAGGACCAGTTGTCGTGAAAGCTTGGAGTCGTGTCTTGTCGTAGTAGTTCATCCAAAATCCACTTGCTACGGAGTAGCTCAGCTGAAGTCTACCTGTAATAGAAGTTCGGAGGAAATTTGTTTATAGTAGAGACTTGAATGAAATTTGCTTACAGTAGACGTCTGGGATAGCCAGCCTACAGTAGGAGCTCAGAGTAGACCGCTCGTAGTAGAAGTTTGGTTCTCGTGGGAGCTCGATTAGGATTCGGGGGGTGGTCGACCGTCGTAGAAACTTGGGTGGAGTATGGTTATCATAGAAATCACATTGTCGGGGAAGCTCGGATGCTGGCGAAGCCCGAGAGAAGTTCGGGGTAGAAACTCAGGGGGTCGGTTGCTGTAGAAGGTTGGCAGACAGTGAATCCCAGAGGGCCTTCGGGGCGGCCCGATGGATGAATGCAGAAGTTCACTATCAGAGAAGTTTGGATGATCGAGGAGGTTTGGAGAGGTGCCATGCACAAGGTCGGGAGCCGGAAGAGCCCTGAAAAGATCGGTCCTTTACAAACTTCGACCGGAGGGGGGATTTTATACCCAATAGGATATATTTTCCAATATATCTCTGGCCGTACTACACACATTCGAAGCTAGCTCCTCGAGTGTCAGATCTGTAAATACATACAAGATCCATTCGTGCTCTAAGACTATTTTGAGCTTTCGATACCAGCTATCAAAATTTGATCCCATCAATTTATCACTATCTAATAATGATCGGAGCGATAAGGTGGTGACCATAACTGTAAAAAAAATTAAAATCTAATTAGTACGTGAATTGATTAAGTCTAAAAATATGGATTTTAGTCTAAAAATTTTCTCATTATTTTATTCAAATTAGTAGCCTCTACCTTCAATTCGAGGAATTTCACTAATTCTTTAGTGGGTACTAGAATCCACATGGGCTGCACATGGGCCCGAGTGTAGCTCGGCCAACTCCTGTGCACCCATGAATAGATTCTTAATCAATTATTTTATCAAATAATTTCTAACATTCAATTTTGCCCTAGACACCTCTTCAGCAGCGTGTGGTGCCTTCACTAAAAGTTCTAGTTAGATCAAACCATTAACATGCCAGAATTTAGTGCATCTAACAAACGAGTGACCAGATCCGAGTATGCTCGGCCAACTTGACCATCATTAGAAAGATACAACTAAATCAATATATTATGAATGACAATTCTGACAGTTAGATGGGCACCAGGTGTGTGGCTTCTCCAATGATCATTTAAACTGTTGGACTCATTATCACTCAACTTAATGGGAGGCTATGATCTAGTTATCACCATAATTATTTTATTTTTAGGGATCTAACAATTTTAGAAGATTTAATTAGTTGAATTGAGAGATGAGAAAAGATTTGATCAGTTAATCTTAATCCTCCCATTGACTTCACCAAGTTAGATTAAAGAAGATCAGACATAAGCTGGTCCAGCCAATTAGTCATAAATCCTTCCACTGACTTCATCAAGTCATGAAAAGGACTCAAGATAAGTTGAACTAGGGGTACCAAAACTAATCATACTGATTTTCTAGTTATTATGGGTCAACCCCAATCATTAAGTGATTTAATCAAAATATGATTTATCATATTGATCAGATAAGTAAAATTGGTAGGAGGAATATGCTATTAACTTGACATAGATTCAATCTATACAAATAGCTCCCAATTAATGACCATCGATCAAAGTTGCCATACTTACCTTAGACACTAATTAGTTAGTCATTTTCAATTTGATCAACTTATAGACTTGGGTTCGATCACGGAGCTACGATCAAAATCCATATTGGTCTATTCAAAGATATAGACTTGACCAACTATAACTATTGAAATTGATCAAGAGAAAAAATTGACCCAATCAGAATTAAGTTTTAATTAGATTTGATCAATTACTAACATGGTCCATTATCAATGATTTCTAACCCTAGATCTAACTCAGTTAAATGGACTTGACTCGAGCTAACCCATTAATCCATAAATTATGAAATTAATGTCTTAGATCTTTGATTCTCAATTTTAAATCACTTAATTCTCAATTAAGTTTTATACTGACATGGGTTTGGATTCGATGTTTGAAAATAATTTTTAATTTTATAAAATATTTTTATAATCAATCATCTAATGATCAAAATACTAATTTTAAATCTAATATATATTATTTTAGATTTAAAATAAAATTTTAAAATTTTTTTCATGATTCATCATCATGAAAAAAATCATGCAGTACCCCTACACGCCATAGGAGATCCCATCGAATGGGTAAATAGAGTTGCAAAACTCTAATTTCTCCTATAACTGGATGGTTATGAGGATCTATCCAATTAGATTACTATACTACTCAAATTTTAAATAAATTATTTAGATCTAATCTAAATAATTAAAATTAAATTTTATAAAGATCAGCACAAACTAGGATAACTTTCGCACTGTAAGGGGTAAACCTTACAACAGGACAACGTTATATCAGTTTGTGTGGTCAAGTTTATAATTAATTTTAGATCTAAATATTATATATTAAATTTAATTTAAATTAAATTATAGATCTAAATATATATAATATTAGATTATATGTAAAAAAATTTATGTCATAAGAAACCATGCTTTGATACCAATTGAAGGAAAAATAGATAGTTCAAAGCATATAATTTTAAATTTTTATAGCAAAAAATAAAAAATTAAATATTTTAATCTTCTAAATATACTTCAGATCAGATCTAAACTATCATAAAAGATCTATGATATAAAAAATTTATATATAAAATAAAAAACTACATCGATCACATTGATGTCCTGAATCTGATCTAACCTTTAGATCACATCGATTGAGTTCAGAACTCATCACCTTTTCATGGGTTGATAATCTCTACTGTTGGTAGGTATGGTATGATGCTCTCGCTAATATCTAGCAGCTGCACAGATTATCCAGCCTCTACAGATCATCCACTTGAAGCCCTAATCGGATCTTCCTTCATGGGAGTGCTAGCTCGCATCGAAGGCTCTAGATGGCAGATCCAAGCTCCTTTCTTCAGATCACTCAGACTCTTTTAGATCAAAAATGAAGCTTTACAAGGAGGTGGTAGTGTGGGAGATTGAATAAGTCTCACTCTTATATTTTTCTTCTCATAAAATCTAGAGTTGAAACCCTAGACCATACACCTCACGCCCGAGAGGAAGAACACTTCCTCTGTTTCTCACGCACAGAAGCCCAACCCACTCTTAACTTTTCATGACCCATCTCTTAAGTTTCTTATGCCAAAAATTACTTCTAATCTTGTACAAAACTAATCCCTTCTTAACGGTGGCATCCCATAAAAGATAAGGATAAGGATGAGATAGTTTCGATTCAATTTCAAATATTGGTTGATCCTTATCACCAATTTAAATTAAATTTGAATTAAATTTTAAACCAAACTTTATCTTTATCTTATAAATTTAGAGAAAGGTTGATCAACATCAGAATGGTATAAAAAATCTCAAGAAAAAATACTTTATAGATGGAGAAAGGTGATGGCATGAAGAGAAGAGTCCAACTTAATTTGGACTAGATTTTCATTCAAATTCAAACCTATTTGAACTTAAATTTAAACCAACTAATTTTTAATTTGAAATAAATTAGATGTGGATGTAGAAAGCTTTTGGGTATGAAAAAAATTCATGAAAAAAAAATTTCTCGCATGAAGAATAAGAGGGTGCAGAGAAAGAAAGCGCAAGGGATTTGAATTCAAATTATTTTCTTATCTAATTAGATTCTTAACCCAACCAAATTAGGTTAGACCTAATTGGATCACTAAATCTAATTTAATTAGATAGTAAATAGTTTTAATTAAATTTTAATCAAATTAAAAATTAATCGAGCTCAAGTCCTGATCAAATCAGGAATTGAACATCCTTAGCGATCAGGTCATCTCATAACCAAATCGAGTCAAACCAAATTGAATCTAATTTAATTAGATTTGATCCAAATCTCAATACTCAATCAAATTGAGTTAATTAATAATCTAATTACTAATCAATCTTTCTATAATTCATCAACAATTAGCAAATTGATTTATTATAATTTTTGTACAGGATTAATCATCAATCGAATTGACTGTTTTACTCTAGAATGATTCTTAATCATCGATCAGCCATATGATCAGTCAAAAATTTTTTTTGAGTGTGACCTCATAGGTTCAAACCTAAGTCAATAAT
Source organism: Elaeis guineensis (assembly GCF_000442705.2). Lineage (NCBI taxonomy): Eukaryota > Viridiplantae > Streptophyta > Magnoliopsida > Arecales > Arecaceae > Elaeis > Elaeis guineensis. The sequence continues at coordinate 58,178,884 of NC_026005.2, read as the reverse complement.
ATAGGAATAAATTTTTTATATCAATCAAAGTGACCATCTAGCAATAATACCCGATATCCGGATAGTTCGAAAGATTACAAAGCATCATTCAAGAACCTATTGGCATATGGTTACCGTATAATCATCCCTTTGATTCAAATGCTGAAGGTGACCTAGGGTTTAACTATCAACCCTGATATGGTCATTCATATTATATTTTAATTTTTAAAATCCATCATATGGATTATCTCGATCAAGATTTTTTTAAATTGAAACACACTGATACATTAACTCCTACTTATTTGGAGAGGTCAATTCTATCTTGACTCACACACTGACTTTTCAAGTACTTGACTATGCCCAAAAATCTTTCATCACTGAATTAAAAATTTAGATAGTCTGGCACCAAAGCATAGTGACTTGCTTGCAAGTCACCATGGTGATCTCAGGTCGGAGGGATACTTATACCCATATCCATCGTAAGCTACTTTTGACAGCAAAGTGTTCAGCAGTTAGTCACGTTCAGTGAGATGTACTCCTATATCTCACTTGCATGCTATGCTAATATCTCTATACTCTTTAGTTAAGAGGACAACCAATATATATGGCACACAATGACCTATACTTGATATAGCTATCCTCCTAATAATAGTATATCATTTGGTCATGAACTTAAGATTTAAGAACTAAATGATATATCCTCTTATATCGAATTAAATAGTCTTATGGACTTCAAACATAATAAGAGTTCAAAATAAGATGTACGTAATGATGAAAAAATCAAATAATATTTATTAATTCAATAATTTATATACAATTATAATAATAAGCTTAACCATCAACAAATTGATGATTGGTTTTGAGATATAATTTCTAATATTTTCAAAGATAGATCTCAAGTCAATATATCATTAGCTGAAAATTAGAAATGAGGATGTGCCGAAGATAGTCTTTCGAACAAGGTATGGTCACTATAAATTTTTGGTGATGCCATTTGATTTGACAAATACCTCGGTAGCTTTCATGGGCTTGATGAATCAGGTGTTTCCACAATATTTGGATAGATTCATGGTTATCTTCATTGATGATATATTGATATATTCTAAAGATGAAGCAGAGCATATAGAATATTTGAGGATTGTGTTGTAGAACCTTCGGGAGAAATAGTTATATGCTAAGTTAAGCAAGAGTGAGTTCTGATTGAATAAGATGATTTTTCTTGGCCATGTGATATCAGCAGAAGATATATTGGTTGATCCACAGAAAATTAGTGTCATTATGAATTGGGAGCTACCCATTAGTTCAACAGAGGTGAGGAGTTTTTTTGGGTTTAGCAGGATATTACCAAAGGTTTGTTCAAAATTTCTCCATTATAGCATCCCCAATGACAAAACTGCTTCGAAAGAATGATAAATTTGAGTGGACCAGGGAATGCCAAAAAAGCTTTGATGAACTGAAGAAGCGGTTGACCACAACTCCAATACTTGCTTTCTCTTCCAGTGGTAGAGATTATGTAATATACAGTGATGCCTCCTGCAAAGGGTTAGGTTGTGTATTGATGCAGCATGGACAGAAAATTATCTATGTTTCTCGATAACTTAGACCACATGAGCTGAATTATCCCACTCATGATTTAGAGCTAGCTGCAGTTGTATTTGCTCTTAAGATATGGAGACATTATCTATATGGAAAACGATGTCAGATATTTACAGATCATAAGAGTTTGAAGTGTGTATTAACTCAAAAGGAGCTGAACCTTAGGCAGAGAAGGTGGATTGAACTTATTAAAGACTATGATTGTATCATTGAGTATCATCCTAAAATAGCCAATGTGGTAGTAGATGTATTGAGCCAAATGTTAGGACCGTAGCTCCTAACCAACTTCTCAAAAGGCAAATATCCATTGAGAGGTGGGATTTATTAGCCTTTATCCACTAGGCATAAAGGCTTCACACTTGAGTTGGCCCACATCAAGCTAGATCACCCTCAACCAGCAGATTGGGTGGTTAGACCTATTTAATCTTATCAACCAGGCATTAGTCAATTCTCTCTGTCGACTTCTATAATTGTTGTCAATATATCAGCCTCCCTTCGGCTATCAACCACAATCTGAGTCTTATTGAATTTCTTCAGCTACCATCCTCTCCCAGAGTCTCACTACTCTTAGAGTCTCACTGAGTCTCCTTCAGCTACCAACCTCTCTCTCGATCTCACTGAATGTGTGCTGAAATCTTACACAATAATTTCTCTCCCCAATGATATTTTTTTTTAACACTCTGGAGGCCTATTGAGTTTTGAACCTGCGACCTTACTCTGATACCAACTATTAGGACCGTAGCTCCTAACCAACTTTTCAAAAGGTAAATACCCATTGGGAGGTGGGGTTTATTAGTCTTTATCTACTAAACATAGGGGCTTCACACTTGAGTTGATCCGCATCAAGCTAGATCACCCTCAACCAACAGACTGGGTGATTAGACCCATTTAATCTTACCAATCAGGCATCAGTCGATCCTCTCTGTCAACTCCCATAATTATTGTCAATACATCATCTTTCCTTTAGCTATCAACCCCAGTCTGAGTCTTACCAAATTTCTTCAGCTACCATCCTCTCTCAGAGTCCACCACTCATAGAGTCTCACCGAGTCTCCTTCGGCTACCAACCTCTCCTTGGGTCTAACCAAATGTGTGCTGGAATCTTGCATAATATCAAAAGTCCACAGTTACCTTGTCCCATATTAAAGCTATATATTTGCCATTAATAGTGGAGCTGAGAGCATTTAATGTCGAGTTGTCAGTGTTAGATTCCCAAGCTTTGTTAGCAAACTTCCAGGTTAGACCTACATTAATTAATGAGATAAGTAAAGTCTAAACTCATGATTCTTGATTAATGAAGATCATGGATGCTGTTCAGAATGGACTTCAGATAGATTTCATAATTAAAGAGGATGTTACCTTGATGTATGGTAATCACATAGAAGAAGGAAGAGGTCAGCTATCAAAGTTGTTCACAGACTAGCATCTCTGAGCCCCTGATCTGTGCTAGTCTTTGCATGGATTTTTCTATAGAGGCCAGATGACTTCGTGTGGCTATGAGAATTTATTTGGTAACAATCTCTAACTTATTTTGATTCCTATGGTAGATCTAATAGTTAGATCTAGAATTTCAGCATCGATGAGATCGATGTGATTTTTATTTTTAGATCTAAAGTATATATTTTTCATATCAAAGATCTTAATATAGTATTCTAAGATTAGATCTTATATATGTAATTAGGATTAAATTATTTAATCTATTATTTTTACTGTATAAAATTTTTTAATTGCATATACTGCACTATCGTAAATTTTTTTCAACTAGTATCAGAGCCAGATTATTTTGATATGAATTAATATGACTTTAGATCTAATTTTTTATTATTAGATCTAATTATTTATGATTTATATTAGATCTAAATTAATTTATTTTCAAATTTGATTATTATTTATTTAGATTAGATGTTCTGAGTAGTTAGGTACTCAGATTGGATAATCACCAGGCCGTCCGGTCATAGGAGCAAGTAAGATTTTATGACCCTCTCCTTCCATTCAATGGGGTGCTCTTCATGATATGTAGGAGTGCCACTATGAGGTCCCATGAAGAAGAAAGTGAAAAGAAAAAACTTACTTTCTTATAAAATCTTAGATCTTGAAACCCTAGGTGTTGTTGTATGTGATGGAAGTTGTGAAGATAGTTAGTTACATCTAATCTTGTTTAGTCAAAATTATTTTGATCTAAAATCATAAAAAATTTAGATTTAATCTAAAAGATTTTATCACTTGATGTAAAAAATTTACATGAAAAATTATTTTTGAAACCTTTACCATGTTGATGCAAAACTTAATTGAGAATTAAGTATCAAGCTGATTGAATCTAGAATTGTGATTTAGATCTAATGACATTGAATAAAACATGGGGCATGGGTTAGCTCAAATCAGGTCCTTCTCTTTAATTGGGTGAGACCTAAAGTTAGAATCAAAGAATTGATTGACTATATAGAGAAATTTATTAAGTCTAACTAAATATTGAATTAGATTAATCAAGATTTTTCTAGTACAGTAGTTGTATATGGTCAAGTCCATGTCTTTGATTAGATCAAATAAACTTTGATTGTGGCTCAGTAGTTGAACCTGAATCATTAGGTTGGTCAAATTGAAACTAGTTAACCAATTGATGTTTAAGATAAGTTTGGCATTTTAATCGGTGGTTTTTAATTGGGAGTGACTTACCTGGTCATTTCGATGGTGTCTAAGACAAGCTTAGCAGATCCTCCCACCGATCTCACTTACCTGACCAATTTGGTGAACTAGATTTTGATTAGATCGCTAAGTGATTCGAGTTAGCCCATTCCATTAAGGTTATCAGTGTGACTGATCTAGGTGCCAGTTCAATCAGCATGACCTAACCCGATTTAGTGACTTGGTGAAGTCAGTGGAAGGATTATGGTCTATTGATTAATTTTTTCTTCTCTTCTCTCTTCTCTAAATTGATTAAATCCTCTAAATTATTAGGTCCTTAAAATGAGCTAGTTATGGTGATAACTAGATCATAGCCTCCCATTATGGTGAGTGATAATGGGTCCATTATTTCTGATTGATATTGCAGGTGCCATCCATCTGATGTTCTTTCTGAATGATAGAATTATCATTCATCATATGATGACTCTAATGAATTATCTGATGATGGTTGGGTTGACCAAGCTATTCTTGGGCCTGATCACTCATTAGGTAGAATCATTGAGTAGGTACATATTAATGGTTTGACCTAATCAAAATTTTCAGTGGAGGCCCATCGCCTACTAAAATAAAATTTAGAACTAAATTAAATACTAGAAGTTGTTTGGAGAAATAATTGGTTGAGAACCTACCCATAGATGCATATGGGTTGATCGAGCCATCCTCGGGCCTATATGTAGTCTGTATGGATTCTAGTATCTACTAAAAAATTAAGATAATTCTTTGAATTAGAGGTAGAGACTATCAATTCATATAAAATAGTGAGAGGACCTTTAGACTAAAGTTCAAGTCTTTAGAATTAATAAATTCATATACTAATTAGGCTTCGTTCTTTCTTTGTATGTACAGATATGGCCTCAAACTTGTCACTCTGATCACTGTTGGATAGTAAGAAGCTTACCAGACTGAATTTTGATAATTGGCATCAAAAATTAAAAATTATCCTAGAGCACGAGCAGATCCATTTTGTAATAACGGATCCAGTACCTGAGGAGCCTACTCCTAACGTCCGAGGAGCGGTTCGAGATACTTATTTGAAGTGGCTCAATAATTGCACCATGGTTCATTGCATCATGCGAGCCTTCATGAACGACGAGTTCAGCCAAAAGTTTGAAGAAGCTCAGCCAGAGGAAATACTTCAAGTGTTGAGGGATTTCTTTTGTACTCCTGATGATGTTGAGTGACACAAGACTAGTTATACCATTTTCAAGCCTAGATGAGGGAGGATGCATCTGTTACCAATCATGTATTGTATATAATCGAGTAGATTGAAAAATTGAGCAAACTTGGCTTCCCTTTACATGAACAGCTAGGGAAAGATGCGATCCTGAACTCTCTTCCCAAGTCCTACCTGTCATTCCTCAGTCATTTCAGAATGACAAAGCTTATAGTCAACTACCACGATCTGTTGAGGTTGCTACCGACTTTTGAGAAAGATCACCAGCTCCATAAGGAGACAGTAAATCTAGTGGGAGGATCTTCTTTGGGTAGTCATCATCCCTTTAACAAAGGAAAAAAGAAGAAGAATAAGAGGTGCCTGGTGCTGGGAGTCAGTCCCAGAAACTCAAGTTCAAGGCTAATCAAAGTCAGGCAGAGTGCTTCTTTTGCAAGAAGCAAGGTCACTGGAAGAGGAATTATCCTCAGTATATCACTTTTCTTGATTTGAACAGACCAAAGAAGAAGAAGTAATGAGTTGCTGGATAAGGTACTTATGTGATAATACCTTGTAACTTCTCTTTTATAGATACAATGACCTGGGTATTGGATACTGAAAGCCCTATTTATATTTGCAATTCATTGTAGGGTCTTCAGATCACTAGAAGATTTGGAGAAGGTGAGAGATTTTTGAATATTGGAGATAGAAGATCAATTCTAGTTCTAGCTTTAGGAATCATCAAGCTTGTATTCGAATCTCAGTATATTATTCTTAATGAGTGTCATTACTATCCTAGTTTTCTTTTAAATATTATTTCTGTAAGCCTTTTGGCCAATTCAAATTATGAAATATCAATAAAAAGAATTTGTGATATTATTTTGAATGGTGTTACAATTTTACGTGGACAGTCGAACAATGGTATCTATATTATATCTAGGCCTAATGTAATGTATATTTTAAATAAATGCCCTAGAATAGATGATGTCACAGATGCCTATCTTTGGCATTATAGGCTAGGTCATATCAATAAGAATAGGATAAATAGGTTGGCTCAAGAAGAAATTCTTGATAAACATGATTATGAATCGTTACCTACCTGTGAGTCTTGTTTGCTTGGAAAGATGATCAAGTCACCTTTTACTGAAAAAAATGAATGAGCCAGTGATATGCTGGGTCTGATACATACCGATGTATGTGGACCCATGAGCACATGTGCCAGAGGAGGGTATAGCTACTTTATCACATTTATAGACGACCTATCTAGGTATGGGTACGTTTACTTGATGAAATACAAGTCTGAATCATTTAAAATGTTCAAACGGTTCTGTAATGAAGTAAAAAATAAATTAAAAAAATATTAAAATTTTTTGATCTGATCGAGGAGGTGAATATCTTTTCAGTGAATTTCTAACATATTTAGGAGAGAATGGGATTCTCTCTCAATGGACCCCTCTAGGGACACCACAGCATAATGGCATCTCAGAAAGGAGGAATCGAACCTTGTTGGACATGGTTCGATCTATGATGAGATTTGCAACTCTGTCGATCTTCTTTTGGAGATATGTACTTAAAATAACCTATTTTATACCCAATAATATTTTGAGCAAATTAGTTAGTAAGTTACCATATGAGATATGGTCAGGACATAGGCCGAACCTCTCTTACTTTAGGGTCTGGGGGTGTCCAGCTTATGTTAAACAATTATAAACTGACAAGCTCAGTCCTAAGTTCGATAAGTATAATTTTCTAGGGTACCCCAAGAAAATAAGGGGATATTACTTTTATCTGTCTGCTGAACAAAAGGTGTTTGTCGGCAGTATGGCATATTTTTTGAAAAAAAAAATTCTTAGTAAAGGAACAAGTGCCTCTAAAATCGAGCTTGACAAAGTTCGACAGGTAGAAAAACTGACACCAATGATTGAATCTAAATCAAATTAAATGAGATCAAACCTGGAGCCTAATGAAGAAACATCCTTAAGGCAATCCGATAGAGTACTGCATCAGCCAGACAGATACTTAGGTTTCTTGATTCGAGATAGAGATCCTATCGAACTTGATGAGAATGATGAGGATCCAATCACATACATGGATGCAATGTAAAGATCTGACTCTGATAAATGGCTTAAAGCTATGAGATCCGAAATGGAGTCTATAAAGGTCAATAATGTATGGATATTAGTTGACCCACCTGAAGGGATAAAGCCCATAGGGTGTAAGTGGGTCTTTAAGAGGAAGAGAGGCACAGACAGAAAGATGGAGACCTATAAAGTCTGTTTGATTACCAAAGATTATCGTCAGCATTATGGTATTGACTATGATGAGATGTTTTCTCTTGTGGCAATGTTCAAATCCATTCGAATCATGCTTGCGATAGCAGTATATCTGGACTATGAAGTCTGGCAAATGAATGTGAAGACAACTTTCCTAAATAGAGAGCTGAATGAAGAGGTGTATATGATACAACCTGAAGGGTTCATATCCACAGATGAGTTCAAGGTGTGCAAGCTTTAGAGATCCATTTATAGATCGAAGCAAGCATCTCAGAGTTAGAACATATATTTTGATAAGGTGATCAGAATGTATGGCTTCATTAGAAATAGAGAGGAACCCTGCATATATAAGTGGGCAAATAATTTGATAATTGTATTTCTTATGTTGTATGTGGATGATATTTTCTTAATCAAGAATGATATCCCTATATTATAGGGAATAAAAGTGTGGCTGTTGTCACAATTCTCCATGAAGGATCTGGGAGAAGTAGCCTACATCCTAGGGATGAAGATCTGTAAGGATAGATCTAAGAGGCTGCTCAGGCTCTCCCAATCCACGTACATAGATACTATGCTAAAATAGTTCAGGATGGAGAATTTGAAGAAAGGCTATCTTCCGATAGGTCAAGAAATTTCTCTTTCGAAAGGAGATTGTCCGACAACTCCTTAAGAGAGAACGTATGAGTAGAGTTCCATATGCTTCGACAGTGGGTTCTATTATGTATGCCATGATATGTACGAGACTAGACATGGCATACTCATTAGGGGTAGTGAGTAGATACCAGTATGATCCAAGAAAAAACTACTGAAAGATCGTAAAGATCATTCTTAAGTACTTAAAAAATACTAAGGACCAATGGCTTGTATTGAAGGAAAAATTGACTTTTTCCTAGTAGGATCTTCCAGATCTAATGAGATCTGGGGTGGAATATTTTAAAAAAAAATTATCTTATGATATTTTAGATCTAAGATCTATTAGATCTAATTTCTATTATCTGATATTAAATATAAAATTAAATCTAAAATCATGAGGAATAGAAAAATACCTCTAGGGTAACTAGATATCCTGTAGATGATCGCAGCAATGCCCGAGGTTCTAAAATAGCCACGCAGTCGTCTGGCCTCTACTGATATTCACTCAAGTAGGATCTAGATCATCTTCTTCTCATAAATCTTTGCTCCAAAAATCAGATTTGGATCTAACCTGGAAGATCTTCAAAAGATCTTCTGAAGCTGGAGCAGTAGCTTCTCGACAAATCTCTGCAGCCTTCTAATCAAAGAGCCACCACGCCTTGGACAAGCACCAGATGAATGCCCAATCTCTTGGACGTGAAGAGGGGAGGGAGAGGAGTAGAGGGGGTATGGAGAAGTGGAGAGGATTCAGGATTTTACTAGTTATTGAGTAGTGTTTCTGAACCCTAGGTGCAGACAGGGTTTAAATAGACCCTGCTGCGCCATGCAGTGCCACATCATTCGACCAATCAAAAAATTCTAATTAATTCTAAAAAAATTTTGATTAGTGGAGTGATATCATCTAATCATATCAGATAAAAATCCCCACAATCCCTCCTACTGTTGGTGCCAACACTGGATAAGCACAGTGAGATTGGCACCCCACAGTCCAAGTTGATCAAAGGATCAGAGTCCTTATCTCATGGGACTCTATCCTTATCCACTTGGGGTGCATGCCCAATCTGAATATGGCACCCACTTTGAGGCTCAATTTAGCAGGTGGACACTCCATAAAAAATCTCCAATAACCTCTTGCCAAGTGGCCTTTAGTCCAAGGTCCATGGGTCAACGTTTGACCAATGTCCTAAAACAAAAATGACAGGTGACAAGAATTAGCAGGTGTTATCTTAAATTCATCTCATGAATTAAGACAAGTCTTTTCTAAGATGGACTAGCTCCAGTCAGACTATGAGAAACCTTTTCAAGATTCTCTGGGTGAGCCAAATCACATTTGGCTCAGTCGAGATAGAAAAGATTACACAAAGAGAAAATTAGGCTTAATCGTGTGCTAGCACGATTTTTTTGAACCTAATTGGATCTAATCCAAATCAATCGAACTGGACTAGCTCAATTGATGATATTCAGACCCTAACTCTTATTTGTGTGATCCAGTTAGGTTCATTTTCATATGGTAATGAGACATATCATAATCTCATCATCGACATCATCGAAACTCCTTTCGATGGACCAGAACTCTTCTGATTCAGACAATTAGAATGATCGATCATCAAGATCATTCTAATTGCTCTCAAAATCTACCAATGACATCTAGCAGTATATGGAGGCAACCCATCAGAAATGAAGATGAACCTCTCAGTGCAGCTACCTGTGTGATTGAGTTCCTCTATCATGAGTCCCGACTGAATTAGGGTTAAGGTGAACTCGTCAAACACAATATCAGTCATATGAATCAATCGATCGATCCAAGTCTGATGTGAAATCTTCATGAAAAACTCTTTTTCATTATTTCACTCTACCATGGCCATGGGCTTAAGGACTCAATCTTTCGATCATCATAGGATTACTCTTATCTACCGAGGTTGATAGATCCCATCTTGGTGCAATCTGGTTTCTACAATGAATATGCTACAACCAACATACACCTCAGGGTTTCAAATGGTTAGGAGACCGAGTTATGGTGTAGTCAAACTATAACACACTCAAGGTGAACTGTTGATGTACCTCAGGTCAAAGAACTAGACACACAGCTACAGCATCGAGCTAGTCATCGATGAGAAGGTAGACTTCCTTATGACTGCTCGAGGTAGTCACGCTCAGTACTCTCGTTCTCAATGAATACCTGTACTCTCACTCTGATGTCTCTACATCGTAGACTCAAGACACATCTACCCTAAGAAAGTGGTCGTACACCAACTTTTCAGATCGATCACCATCGTCATGATGATCCTATGGTCAGGAGTTGTTTATGAGTTAGTTATGTAAATTCATACCTCAAATTTTCAACTATTAAAAATATGAATTAATATTCTAACTAACTCAAAAGATGTATCACAGATATAATGTACACAATGTGATAGTAGAATAATCTTTTTTATTCATTTATAGTCAAAATTATAAATTTGTCCTTACATTTGTATAGGAATGTGTCAGCCAATCTGGCATCTAGGGCACACATCTAACAAACTCCCACTTGACCTAATGCCAATTGGCTATATATCTAAGTCCCATCTTCTCAAGGTGGGCTTCGATCTTCTACTGGCCTAATGGCTTTGTCAGTGGGTCTGCCACATTGTCTGTAGTGTCGACTCTCTTAACCTCGACATAACCTTTTTCGAGGTAATCATGGATCAGATGGAATCGCCGCTCGATATGCTTGGACTTCTAGTGAGACCTTGGCTCCTTAGCTAGGGCTATGGCGCCATTATTGTCGCAGTAAAGAGGGATGGCATCTGATGACATCACTCCAAGCTCTGCGATAAACTTCTTGTACCAGAATGCCTCCTTCACAGCTTTCGATGCAGCAATATACTCTGCCTCCATGGTGGAATCAGCAATCACCGTCTACTTGAAACTCTTCCAGCTAACTGCACCACCATTGCAAATGAACAGACTCTCAGATGTCGGCTTTCGATCATCTATATCAGATATAAAGTCTGAGTCTATAAATCCCTAAACATGGAGTTCTCCATTCCCAAAGACTAGAAACATATCCTTAGTCTTTCTCAAGTACTTAAGGATACATTTCACAGAAGTCCAGTACTCTTCGTTTGGATTCGACTGATATCTGCTTGTGACACTCACAGCATGGGCTATATCAGGTCGTGTACATAGCATGGCATACATGAGGCTCCCTATTGTGGAAGCATAAGGGATCTTGCTCATGCATTCAATCTCCTCAGGTGTGCTAGGGCACATCTTCTTGAAGAGATGAATGCCATGTCTAAAGGGTACTAAACCTCTTTTGGAGTTTTTCATGCTAAACTTTTTTAGCACCTCCTCTATGTACATCATCTGTGAAAGTCCAAATATCCTATTTGGTCTATCTCTATAGACCTTAATACCCAGTATAAAGAATGCCTCTCCTAGATCTTTCATAGAGAACTCCTTGGACAACCATATTTTGACTGAGGTCAACATGAAAATATTATTCTCAATTAGGAGGATGTCATCTACATACAGTATGAGGAAGATAACTGCGCTCCCACTGACCTTCTTGAACACACATGGTTCCTCCTCGTTCTTGATGAAACCAAATATTTTGATCACATCATTGAAACGAGTATTTCAGCTCTGAGATGCTTGCTTAAGTCCATAAATGGACCTTTGCAGCTTGCAGATCTTGTGATCATCATCACTGGATGTGAAACCAAGCGACTGTTCCATATAGATATCTTCCTCAAGATATCTATTTAAGAACGTCATTTTCACATCCATCTGTCATATTTCATAATCAAAATAGGCTGCAATAGCAAGCAATGTGCAGATGATTTTTAGCAAGGCTACGGGCGAAAAGGTATCCTGATAGTCAATGTCTTCGCGCTGACTATAACCTTCGCTACGAGCCTAGCCTTGAATGTCTCCACATTTTCATCTGCACCTATCTTTCTCTTGAAGATCCATTTACACCTAATAGGTACAATACCTTCAGGTAGATCTATCAAGGTCCAGACTTGGTTTGAGTGCATCGAGTCAATTTCTGATCTCATTGCCTCTAACTATTTCTCAGAATCGATATCTGATATCACCTCGTCATAGGTTTTGGGGTCATCACCATGAGCCCCATTTTTCGTGAGGAATATTTTCTCTATTTTCTCTTGTATAGTACCTAAGTACCTTTCAGGAGGACGAAAAACCCTAGTCGATCTACGAGATGGAAGAGGTTGTGTTAGGACTGGTTCTAATTGATTGGGTTCCTCAGGTTCTTTAGCTCGTTGCTCTTGGGAGACATTCTCCTTGAGCTTAATTATTCTTCCGATGCCATCATCTTGAATAAACTATTTTTCAAGAAAAATAGCATGTCGATTCACAATCACATTGTGATCTTCCAAAATATAGAAATAGTATCCTAATGACTCTTTAGAATATCCTATGAACCGAGCTCTAAAGGACCTGAACTCTAACTTGTCCGCCTGCTGTCTCTTGACATGAGCCGGACAACCCCAAATTCTGAGATGACTCAGACTTGGCTTCTTATCATGCCATATCTCATACGGTGTGGTAGGAATGATTTTAGAGGAAACCTTATTTAATACATATATTGCTGTCATGAGACAATATCCCCAAAGAAACTCAGGGAGGCCTATGAAGCTCATCATGGAACGGACCATATCTAATAAGGTCCGGTTCCTCCGTTCTAAAATCCTGTTGAGTTGTGGCGTTCCAGGTAGAGTCCATTGAGAGACTATGCCATTGTCCTTAAGATAGTCTAGGAACTTCTGACAAAGGTATTCACCTATTCGATCTGATCGAAGAACCTTAATAGATTTTTCTGTTTATTTTTTTACTTGATGTCTGAATTCTTTGAACCTTTCAAAGGCTTCAGACTTGTGTTTCATTAGAAACACATACCCGTACCTAGATATATCATCGGTGAAGGTAATGAAGTAGACATAGTTGCCTCAGCCGGCACATCAAATGGGCCGCACACATCTGTATGTACTAGGGCAAGTAGGTCTGGGGCCCTTTTCCTATGTCCTGTAAAAGGGAGCTTGGTCATTTTTTCTTGAAGATATGATTCATAAATTGGATATGACTCAGAAGTCAACGGACTCAATAGCTCGAATTTTTCCAATTTGTTAACCCTGTCTTCCGCTATATGACCTAGCCTTAGGTGCCACAGATATCTATCATTTAGACTATCTCTAGGCCTTTTAATTTCTATGGCATTTATATTTTGCTTGATATGAAATACAGATACATCAATATGTAGCTGATAGAGACCATTAATAAGAAAACTATTTATAACTTTATTATTTTCATAAAATATGTTACAATGGTTCTTATGAAAGCTAATCACATAGCCTTCTTGTACTAAACATGAAACAGAAATCAAATTCCTGCTTGCCGCAGGTACATAATAACAATCTCTAAGAACTAAATCTAATCCTAATGGTAATCGTAGAGGATAGGTTTCCACGGCCACAGCAGCAACTCTTGCTCCGTTCCCTCAGCCTCCTGCTCTCCTCAAAATCCTACATAGAAGTGCACAAATGAGCACTAGAACCAGAGTCAAGTACCCAACTGAATGTAGAGAAAATCGTAAGATTAGATTTTATAATGAGCATTCCTCTAGAAGGACCATCCTTCTAGTTCTTCAGGGTGGCCAGTTACTAAGGACAGTTCCGCTTCCAATGGCCGTCTGAATTACAGTGAAAATATTTTTCTTTTTCAGCAGCCTTCTTCTTCGATTCCATCTTCTTCTTCTTCCCATCCACCTTCTGCTTCTTCGTAGACTTCTTCTTCTTTCCAAAAAACTTTCTCTTGGAAGAAGTCCGCTCCACAGTAAGGACTGAGCCTTTTGAACCCTTCAAAGAAAGCTCGGTCGTAACCAACATGTTCATTAACTCAGTCAAGGTACACTGCATCTTATGCATATGGAAGTTCATGATGAACTGACCATATGCATCAGACAAGGACTGAAGGATCACATCAATCTGAAAATCCCTATCTAAGATGACACCGAGCTTCTCAAGCTCCTCAAGGTCCTTGATCATTGTCAAACAATGATCTTGGACTGACTGCCCATCATGCATTTCGCTGCGCAACTTTGTTCATCAAACAACTCTTGTAGATGAGCCAACATTTGGTAGATAGTCATAATGTTCTCATACTGACGCTGCAAGTCATCAGACATGGCACTCAACATATAGTACCTAGCTTTGTTATCGTCATCCATCCACTTTTCTAGAGACGCTCTTTGTTCAGCAGTCGGATGTGTTGGTATGGCAGGTGGGTCCTGGTCCAAGACATGAGTCAGTTTTTCAGAATTCAAAATAATTCTATAGTTCCTCAACTAGTCCTTAAAATTAGATCCAGTCAATCTGTGGGTGTCTAGTATTTTGGTCAAGGGGTTGGACGCAGACATATTTTCTGTAGAGAGTCAAAAGTTTCTAGTTAGATTTTATAATCAGACTTAACCAATTTATTTAGGAGTTTCATTTTTAAACAAATTAGGCTCCCACTATTTTCTCAGATCCCTACACTCTCTAGGTAGAGATGTGAAAATCTTCATGATTAGTGATTCTAGTGAGTGGTGTGGTCTCACCGACAGGCTCACCACCTCACCTAACAGTTATTGGTGATGGGTCAATCGATGAGTGAACAACTCTTGTCTAATGATTCTCTAATCATGGTACACCCAAAACTTGATCTCTAATTCATGAAGCTCACTGTGTCTGAAATATTGCTCCAATTCTTAGTTAGGTCAGACCCATCATTTGCATGAATTAGATTCCTGATTGGGTCCCTCACCGTATCCAAAATATTGAGCATAACCCATCCTCTAATCCGTAGCATCCAATGCCTAATGGACATGGTTGCATCTTCCCAGTGCAACTGAGCCACTGTAACCAGTCGAGAACAATCAACCTCGAGAAGGGCCTGCACATCCACAATGGTGGAAGACCTTAGACTTAATATTTTTTTAGAAAAATTTGATTTAGGTCTCATTAAACTTGACTTGATATAGTCATAACAATTATGACTAACCTAGTGGCTGTTGTGATCCAGGTGGTGTGCCCAAGGCCCAGGGGACCAAGGCTAAGGCCAAGGTCCATCATTCATGAGGGCTTCATGGAGGCTCTAGGGCTAGTTGGGCCCTAGGTTGAAAGGTTGTGGGCCCTTCGGATTCTTGAGGTCTAGGTTATGTGGGCCTCAAGGGCCAACTCTTTATGGGCTAGGCCTGGGCCCAGGATAGGTGAGATTAGATTGAGTCATGGGTGTACATGGGCTTGGGTTAACCTAATCTTCCATAGAGTTGGTCAAGGGAGTTTTGGGTTTGGGTCACTTGACCCTGTGTTTATATATACATGCACTGTATAGGTTTGATTAAGCCAAGGAATACGAAAACCCTTTCTCCCAAGTCTCTCTCTCTTTTCTCCCTCTCTCTTCAACTATTCTCCATGCCCCAGGAGCAAGAAACCCTAGGGTTTCTTGCCGCCAGGTCCATAGAAGGCAGGAAAAGCAAGGTAGGCGCTAGGGTTTTGAGCCCCTCCCCCTTTGTGCCGCCAACCATATTGCCTCTCCCTCTCTTGCAGCCACCCAAACATCAGGTCCAGGACTTGAAATCTCTTGCTACGAGATTGGTACAAGTTTCTCTCAAATCTGGAGTTGATCTAAGGTTGTTTGAGGCACGGGTGAGATCTCCATCAACAGATCTACAGGAAAGGCTACAGCAGGACAGATCTGTAAAGTCTGGTTCTATATACCTTCTTCCCTATCTAGAATACCCCAATTTAAGATCTATGAATTGGAATACCTCGATCCAGGCCTGATCTGGTTGGGTACCAGATCTTGGATTTTTTTTAGAGGTGATCTTAGAGGCATTCTTCATCTGGAACGAAAGGCTGATGAAGAAGACAGCAACCAGGCTGATTTCGTCAAGGGCCTTCGATCGAGTCCAAAAGTCTCCAAATTTATTCATTGCTAGTTCTGCTACACCCAAGGTCTATGGGAGGAGCCAAGATCGTGCTCCAATAGTTGGTATCAGAGCCACATTGGTGAGGAAGCGGTTCCAAGCACGAGAAGTTGAAGATCCCAAGTGCTGAAAATTTTCAGCAAGGTACCATCAAGGTATATTCTACACTTCTTGATTCTATATTGCTTGTTTGGCTTGGATCCAGTCATGGGCAGCAATATGAAGGTCGATTTCGAAAAGTTTGATGGCAAGAAAAATTTTTTCATGTGAAAAATCTGGATGGAGGATCTTCTGGTGCAAGCAGATCTGGATCAGGCTTTGGGTGAAAGCCCGAGGGAATGACAGATAGACAGTGGGCATCATCGGAGAAAAAAGCATGCTCGGTGATCAGAGGATGTTTGGCGGATGCGGCGTTGTATTCAGTGCTGGAAGAAAAGACCCCGAAGGGCCTTTGGTCGAAGTTGCACACCATGTATATGGGGAAGAATTGTGCAACAAGCTAATGCTGAAGAAGAGGTTGTACAGTCTTCGAATGCAGGAGGAATCTAATGTAATTGGCCACATTCAGAGGTTCGACCAGTTGTGCACGGAGTTGATGAATATTGGGGTGAAGCTGGACGAGGAGGACAAGTTCCTGTTGCTTTTGTGTTCGCTGCCAGGATCATATGACTCTTTGGTGACTACACTACTCTACGGCAAGGAGACTCTAGAATATGAGGACATGGTCTCAGTGCTGAGGTCTAATGAGCAAAGGAAAAAGTTGACCAGAGATCGGGCTCCCCAGGAGGGTTTGGCAGTAGGGGAGAGGACAGGTAGAGGCAGAGGTAGAAGCAAGTCCAGGGAGCGGTCCAAGTCCAGGAAGGGAAAGAAAGAGATAAAATGCTTCAAGTGCAATGAGTTCGGGCACTTCAAGCGAGAATGTCCACTATGGAAGAGCAAGAAGGGAGAAAGAAGTGGCTCAGAATCAGTGAGTGCAGTTGCTATGCAGCAGGTGGAGGATGATCTACTTATGGTATCAGATGGTCACAGGCATTACACAGAGGAGCGGACACTAGACTCTGCGTGCTCACATCACTACACACCACACAGGTCTTGGTTTACGACATACACCAAGACAGATGAGGGATCAGTGACTCTAGGCGACAATCATCCTTGCAAGGTGGCTGGGATAGGGACAGTCAGGGTGAGAATGTTTGATGGGATTGTGAGGACATTGACAAATGTAAAGCACATCTCGGAGCTGGAAAAGAATCTGATGTCACTAGGCTACTTGGAGCACAGTAGATACAGCTTCAGCAGTAGGGCTAGAAGCGGAGTATTAAACATCTCCAATAGAGCTATGGTGGTGATGAGAGGCAGGAGGTTGGACAATAATCTCTATCGCATGGAGGGATCTGTGGTGACCGGAGAGTCTAATGCAGCAGTTGCAGCACAGGACCAGCAGGGGGCTTACAGGATGTGGCACTACCACCTTGGCCACATGGGTGACAAGGGACTGAGGGAGTTGAGCAGCAGATGACTCATCTCTGATCTGGAGGATGGTGCTATAGAGGAGATCTGTGAGCCTTGCCAGATGGGAAAGCAGAGGAGAGTTCAGTTCAACATCAGTACAACCCGCAGTGCAGCCCCTCTGGAGTTAGTACACACGGATGTGTGGGGACCAGCCCCAGTTTCAGCTAGGAATGGGGCCAGATACTTTATGATCCTGATTGATGATTTCTTAAAGAAACTCTGGATTTACTTCATGAGAGAGAAGTCTGAGGTCTTTACCAAGTTCAAAATCTGGAGAGCTGAGGTGGAGAAGGAGCAGGGGAGGAGCGTGAAGTGTCTGAGGTCAGACAATGGCAGGGAGTACACTACCAGAGAGTTCCAAGACTACTGTGAGGAGTGTGGGATTAGAAGACACTTCTCAATTAAGGAGACTCCACAGCAGAATGGGGTGGCTGAGAGGATGAACAGAATACTTCTGGAAAAGGCACGATGCATGAGGCTGCAGGCAGAGCTTCCAAAGGCATTCTGGGTTGACATAGTTGACGCAGCGGGTTACTTGGTCAATCGGTCACCTCACACCAGGTTGGATGGCAGGCTTCCAGAGGAGGTGTGGTCTGGGAGGATAGTTGGGCTGGGCCATCTATGGATATTTGGGTGCACGGCCTATGTGCACATTGGAGCTGGTGAGCGGAGCAAGCTAGACGCCAGATCACGCAAGACGGTGTTTCTAGGCTATCCACGAGGAGTTAAGGGATACAGACTGTAGGATCCCTTGGAAAAGAAGGTCATCATTAGTCGAGATGTGACTTTTGATGAGGAGTCAGTCCTACGGAGGTGAGCAGGCATGGAGGAGC
The DNA here is from genome assembly GCF_000442705.2 of Elaeis guineensis. Lineage (NCBI taxonomy): Eukaryota > Viridiplantae > Streptophyta > Magnoliopsida > Arecales > Arecaceae > Elaeis > Elaeis guineensis. Next base: position 58,160,251 of record NC_026005.2, on the reverse strand, counting down.
AGCAGAAGCAGGAGGAGGTCCAGCAGGACGCTGCTGGATAGCTTACCTCTTTGATTTTGCCTCTTGCAGGTACTATGGGAGGACATGACATTCAGGTGGAGAACCTACCTAAGGTGTCTCCATAAGTGGAGAGGACTCGGACGGATGATCGAGGTGGAGAGGTCCAGCAGGAGCAAGCTGGATCGAGGACTGATATCGATGTTGCCCTACACAAGCCCAAGAGGACCATCAGGCAACCGGACCGATATGGCTTCGAGGAGATGCTGTCATATACCCTGGTGACAGCGAATGGAGACCCATATATGTATCAGGAGGCTATTGAGAGCTAGGACAGAGAGCGGTGGATCCAGACGATGTCCGAGGAGATGCAGTCTCTCCACCAGAACCAGACGTGGCGATTGGTGCAGTTGCCACAGGGGAAGAGGCCCATTGGCTGCAAATGGGTCTACAGTCGTAAGGAAGGGCCTTCAGAGCAGGGAGGTATCAGATTCAAGATGAGGTTAGTGGCCAAGGGATACTCTCAGAAGAAAGACATCGACTTCAGCGAGGTCTTCTCTCCCGTCGTCAGACATACTTCCATCAGAGTATTGCTGAGCATTGTAGCAGCTCAGGATTTAGAGCTGGAGCAGATGGATGTCAAGACGGCATTCCTCCATGGGCATTTGGAGGAGAAATTTACATGGAGTAGCCACCCGATTTCAGGGATCCAGGATCAGAGGGAAAGGTTTGTTTGTTGCAGAAGTCGTTGTACAGACTGAAGCAGTCGTCGAGGCAATGGTACAAGCGATTCGACTCCTATGTGCGCAGCATTAGACTTTTCAAGTGCGAGTTTGATCCCTATGTTTATGTTCAGTCTCTTGAGGATAGTTCTAGGGTGTTCCTACTCTTGTATGTGGATGACATGCTTATAGCATGCAAGAGTAAGAAGGTTGTGTAGGATCTGAAGGCATCCTTATCTCGGGAGTTTGAGATGAAGGATTTGGGCCCTGCAAGGAAGATCCTAGGCATGGAGATTTTCAGAGATCGAGCCCGGAGGGTGCTGCATCTATCTCAGAGGGGCTACATACAGAAGGTCTTAGAGAGGTTCGAGATGAAGGGAGCAAAGCTGGCGGAGCTGCCACTTGCCGGTCACTACAGACTCTCGAAGACCATGGCGCCACAGACTGAGGTGGAGGCTCAAAAATGGAGATGGTTCCTTATGCTTCAAGAGTTGGGAGCTTGATGTATGCGATGGTTTGTTGTAGGCCAGACATCGCTCATGCAATAAGTCAGGTTAGCAAGTTCATGGCACAGCCTGGCAGGGAGCACTGGAGAGCTCTGAAGTGGATATTCAGATACCTGACGGGTTCAGTTGGAGTTGGCATCTGCTACGAACAGCGAGGAGGTGCAGTGGGATACTCTGACATGTCCAGGGAGGCTCAGGGGCTGATTGGAGGTTATAAAGATGCAGACTTCGGTGGAGATATGGATACCCGGAGGTCTACGACAGGCTTCATCTTTAGCCTGTATGGAGGTCCTATTTCTTGGAGATCGAGTCTGCAGCCTATCACGGCCCTATCCACTACAGAGGTGGAGTACATCGGACTGACAGAAGCAGCTGAGGAGGTAATTTGGTTGAAGGGTTTGTTGACGGAGATGGGCCTTACTCAGGAGGCCATTAGAGTGCACTGTGACAGCCAGAGTGCACTTCTATTAGCACAGAACTCAGTCTATCATGCAAGGACAAAGCACATCGACATTCGGTATCATCGGATCAGGGAGCTTGTGGAGGATGGTGAGGTGGAGCTGGTAAAGGTACACACCAAGAAGAACCCAGCTGATGCACTTATAAAGGTACTTCCATGGGACAGCTTTCAGAGATGTGTTAAGCTGATTCGATTGATGGACAGAGTGGAGCAGGTTGAGGCCTTGGGACACCAAGGTGGAGATTGTTGTGATCCAGGTGGTGTATCCAAGGCCCAGGAGACCAAGGCTAAGGCCAAGGTCCATCATTCATGAGGGCTTTATGGAGGCTCTAGGGCTAGTTGGGCCCTAGGTTGAAAGGCTGTGGGCCTTTCGGGTTCTTGAGGTCTAGGTTATGTGGGCCTCAAGGGACCAACTCTTTATGGGCCAGGTCTGGGCCCAGGATAGGTGAGATTAGGTCGAGTCATGGGTGTACATGGGCTTGGGTTAACCTAATCTCCCATAGAGTTGGTCAAGGGAGTTTTGGGTTTGGGTCACTTGACCTTGTGTTTATATATACATGCACTGTATAGGTTTGATTAAGCCAAGAAATACGAAAACCCTTTCTCCCAAGTCTCTCTCTCTTTTCTCTCTCTCTCTCTTCAGCTATTCTCCATGTCCCAGGAGCAAGAAACCCTAGGGTTTCTTGCCGTCAGGTCCATAGAAGGCATGAAAAGCAGGGGAGGCGCTAGGGTTTTGAGCCCCTCCCCCTTTGTGCTGCCAACTATATTGCCTCTCCCTCTCTTGCAGCCACCCAAACATCAGGTCCAGGACTTAAAATCTCTTGCTACGAGGTTGCTACAACTTCCTCTCAGATATGGAGTTGATCTGAGGTCGTTTGAGGTGCGGGTGAGATCTCCATCAACAGATCTACAGGAAAGGCTGCAGCAGGACAGATCTGCAAGCTCTGGTTCTATCTATCTTCTTCCCTATCTAGAATACCCTGATTTGAGATCTATGAATTAGAAGACCTCGATCCAGGCCTGATCTGGTTGGGTACTAGATCTTGGATTTTTTTAGAGGTGATCTTAGAGGCATTCTTCATCTGGAACGAAAGGCTGACGAAGAAGACAGCAACCAGACTGATTTCATCAAGGGCCTTCGATCGAGTCCAGAAGTCTCCAGATTTGTTCGTTGCTAGTTCTGCTGCACCCAAGTTCCGTGGGAGGAGCTGGGATCGTGCTCCAACAGTGGCATGGGTTAGCTCGATTTGTTAGCTACCTCAAATCAGAATTGGGTCGACATATATGGCCAGGTAAGTGAGACCGGTGGGAGGGATATGCCATTAACTTGATAAGAATGCATTCGAGTTGAGTAGCTTCCAATTAAAAACCAGTCAGTCACATCTACCTAACTTATCTTAGACACCAAATTATCGAACCAAAATTAATTGGGTTAGCCTACAATCCAGGCTCTAACCACTGAGCCAAATTAGGTCTTAACTTGATCGAGTCACATATAAATGTGATTCAATCTTGACTTAGACTTAATCCTATTAGGCTAGTCAATTATTAGCTTTCATAATCCCACCTAACCAACTTTTGATTCGGTTTGATCAACCGCTAGACCTAATTGAGCTATCCAAGCTCGAATCCAATTTTATGAAAATGGCTTAGATCTGAAATTCTCAATTTTAGATCTAATTTGATTTCATAGGCTTAATTTATTAATTAAGTCTTGGATTTATAAATAAAATATATAAAATAAATCTTAGAATTTCAGGATCTAGAATTTTGTAGAAAAGTAAATTTTGATTTCTGATTAAGGATGAACGCGTAGCACCCCTACATGCCATAAGAACACCCCATTGAATGGAAGGAGAGGGTCTTAAACCCTACTTTGTTCTTATGACCGGATGGCCATGAGGAACACCTTAATCAGAAATATTAATTTAACTACAAAACTAGTTAGATCTAAGTTACATATCATATATATAATTTCAGATCTAACTTATACATGCTTTGCATACATCTCATGTATTAAAATTTAATCTAATTAGTATGCTTTCAGATCTGATACATCACATATAATATCTGAAAAATATGATTTAAATTAAACTATTCAATATAAAATCTATTCTAAACAGTTACTAGAATAATTCTACAAAGGCATGTAATAGATCAATCTTATGAATTAATTAAATTTTATTTTTTATTTTTTGATCTGAATATAATATTTATAACATCAAAAGAATAGAGAATAAATTATATCTAATTTATATTTTAATCATATTAAAATATAAAACTATAAGACTATTCATAGATTAAACTATTCCTAGTCTAGTCATGCATCTCATACATGTTAGATCTACTTAGATTTAATTTTAAATTTTTTTGATTTTAGATCCTATCACATCTGATATGACATCTAAAATTCATCAATATCAGATAAATAAAAATAAAAATTAGATCTAAATTAGATCTGAAATAGAGCCATCAACCTGGCTCTGATACCAGTTCAAGGAAAAACTGGCTTTTTCCTTGTAGGATCTTCCAGATGTAATGAGATCTGAGGCGGAATATTTCAAAAAAAAAAATATTCTATAATATTTTAGATATAAGATCTATTAAATCTAATTTCTATTATCTAATATTAAATCTAAAATTAAATCTAAAATCATGAGAAATAGAGAAATACCTCTAGGGTAACTAGATTACCCTGTAGATGATCGCAGCAATGCCCGAGGTTCTAAAATAGCCATGCAGTCGTCTGGCCTCTATCGATATCCACTCAAGTAGGATCTAGATCATCTTCTCCTCGCAAATTTTTGCTCCAAAAATCAGATCTGGATCTGTTCTGGAAGATCTTCAAAAGATCTTCTGAAGCTGGAGCAGCAGCTTCTCGACAAATCTCTGCAGCCTTCTAATCAAAAAGCCACCACACCTTGGACAAGCACCAGATGGACTCCCAATCTCTTGGACGTGAAGAGGGGAGGGAGAGGAGTAGAGAGGGGTAGATAAGTGGAGAGGATTCAGGCTTTTTCTAGTTATTGAGCAGAGTCTCTGAACCCTAGGCGTAGACAGGGTTTAAATAGACCCTGCTGTGTCATGCAGTGCCACATCATTCGACCAATCAAAAAATTTTAATTAATTTTGGAAAAAATTTGATTGGTGGAGTGATGTCATCTGATCATATCAGATAAAAATCCCACAATCCCTCCTACTGTTGGTGCCAACACTGGATAAGCACAGTGAGATTGGTGCCCCACAGTCCAAGTTGATCAAGGGATCAGAGTCCTTATCTCATGGGACTCTATCTTTATCCACTTGGGGCGCATGCCCAATTTGAATATGGCACCCACTCTGAGGCCCAATTTAGCAGGTGGACACTCCATAAAAAATCTCCAATGACCTCTTGCCAAGTGGCCTTCAGTCCAAGGTCCATGGGTCAACATTTGACCAATATCCTAAAATGGAAATGGCAAGTGACAACAATTAGCAGGTGTTGTCTTAAATTCATCTCATAAATTAAGATAAGTCTTTTTGAGTTGGACTGGCTCTAGTCAGACTATGAGAAACCTTCTCAAGATTCTTTGGGGAGCCAAATCACATTTGGCTCAGTCAAGATAGAAAAGATTATACGAAGAGAAAGTTAGGCTCAATCGTGTGCTAGCACGATTTTCTTGAACCTAATTGGATCTAATCCAAATCAATCGAACTGGGCTAGCTCAATTGATGACATCTAGACCCTAACTCTTATTTGTGTGACCTAGTTAAGTTCATTTTCATATGGTAATGAGACATGTCGTGATCTCATCATCGACATCATCGAAACTCTTTTTGATGGACCAGAACTCTTCTGATTCAGACAGTTAGAATGATCGATCATCAAGATCATTCTAATTACTCTCAAAATCCATCAGTGACACCTAGCAGTATATGGTAAAAACCCATCAGAAATAAAGATGAACCTCTCGGTGCAGCTACCTGTGTGATTGAGTTCCTCTATCATGAGTCCCGACTAAATTAGGGTTAAGGTGAACTCGTCAAATCCAATATCAGTCATATGAATCAATCGATCGATCCAAGTCCGATGTAAAACCTTAATGAAAAACTCTTTTTCATTATTTCACTCTACCATGGCCATGGGCTTAAGGACTCAATCTTTCGATCATCATAGGACTACTTCTCTTATCTATCGAGGTTGATAGATCTCATCTTGGTGTAATCTAGTTCCTACAATGAATATGCTACAGCCAACATACACCTCAGGGTTTTGAATGACTAGGAGATCGAGTTATGGTGTAGTCAAACTATAACACACTCAAGGTGAACTGTCGATGTATCTCAGGTCAAAGAACTAGACACACAGCTGCAGCATCGAGCTAGTCATCGACGAGAAGGTAGACTTCCTTATGACTGCTTGAGGTGGTCACGCTCAGTACTCTCATTCTCAATAAATATCTGTACTCTCACTCTGGTGTCTCTACACCGTAGACTCAAGACACATCTATCCTAAGAAAGCAATTGTACACCAACCTTCCAGATCGATCACCATCCTCATGATGATCCTATGGTCAGGAGCTGTTTATGAGTTAGTTATGTAAATTCAAGCCTTAAATTTTCAACTCTTGAAAATATGAATTAACATTCCTACTAACTCAAAGGATGTATCACAGACATAATGTACACAATGTGATAGTAGCATAACCCTTTTTATTCATTTATAGTCAAAATTATAAATTTGCCCTTACAATTGTACAAAAATGTGTCAGCCAATCTGGCATCTAGGGCACACATCTAACATGTAAATGATGAAACTAACTTGAAATTTATGGGATTCATCATAGTAAGAGTGTGTCAGATTATATTTTTACTCTAAATGATGGAGCAATCTATTGGAAAAGTTTCAAGCAGAATACTGTGGCAGACTCTGTTTGCGAAGTAGAGTATATCGCGGTATCTGATGCTACGAAGGAAGCTATATGGTTGCAAAAGTTCATTGATGAGCTCAGAGTGGCACCCTCTATTGATGGCCCTGTCCTGTTATACTGTGATAATACTGGAGCTATTGCTCAAGCCAAGGAGCCGAGATCCCCTCAGTGCACCAAACATATTCTGCATCGTTATCACCTTATCCGAAAGATCGTAGATCGAGGTGACGTCGACCTTCAGAAGATCGATGGAAGGGAGAACCTGGCCAACCTATTTACTAAAGCTCTCAAAATCAAGAAGTTTGATAACAACAAATCAAAGATGGGTATATGATACTATACCGATTGGCTTTAGTCTAAGTGAGAGTTGTTGGAAAATGTGTCCCAAAATTAATCCTTAGATGATTGTGCTCATCTTGTAGACTATATATGTATTTTTATTAATAAAAATTATTTAATATTTTTATTATAAATTGACCATCTTTGAACTTCTGTATTGTAATGAAGTCCATAGGACTATATATATTAATCGATAAAGGAGGATTTATCGTTAAGTCCTTAAAATTGTTCGCGACCAAATGATACGCTATTACTAGAACGATAGCGATATCAAGTGTAGGTTCTTGTGTGCCATATGAGTTGGTTATCCTCTTAACCAAGGAGTATGAAGATACTATTATGACATGCAAATAGAATATAGGAGTACATTCACATCAAACGTGACCATGTGCTGAGCACTCTGCTGTCAAGAGTAGTTTGTGAAGGGTATGGGTATAAGTATCCCTCTGACATGAGACCACCCGGTGACTTGTAAGCAACTCACTGTACTTTAGTATCGAACTATCTGAGTTTCTAACTTAGTAACAGAAGGATACTAGGTACAGTCAAGAACTTATCAAGTCGGTGTATGAGTCAAGATGAAATTGACCCCTCTGAATTGGTAGAAGATATGTATCAATGTATTTCAATTTAGCAAAATCTTGATCAGGATAATCCATGTGATGGATTTGAAAGGTTGAAATATAATATGGTCAACTTAATTAGGATTGACAGTTAAACCCTAAGTCACCTTAAGCATTTGGGTCAAAGAGATGAATTATACGGTAACCATATGCCAGTAGGTTCTAGAAGGTTGCTTTGCAACACTTCAACCCATCTGATCATCGGATCATCATTGCTAGATGGTTACATCGATTGCTATAGGAAGTTATTCTTATGCTACTAACTTAGGTTCAAACTTATGGAATCACACGCATTAGAATATTTGGTCAGATCTGATGGCTGAAGAGTCCAATTAGATTGTGACTCTGGTGAAGAGTCCTACTTGAACTAGGACTCTGTGGGAGAGTCCCATTTGGACTGAGACTCTACCATCTATGAAGAATTAATTAGTAATTAGTTTACTAATTAACTCAATTTGATTGAGTAAAAAGATTTGAAACAAGTCTAATTGAATTAGAATCAGTTTGACTCAGATTGGGATTGATATGATCCAATCTGATTACAAAGAAAATTTGTTCCAGATTCGATCAAGATTTAGACTCAGCTAATTCCTAATTAGGTTAGAAATTTGATGAGATATTTATATTTCTAATTGGATTAATTTTATTTCTATCAGTGATTTCAATCCAAATTTAATTTGGATTAGAATTAAATTAGAAATGAAGAGTCCAAGTCAGACTAGGACTCTATCCTTATCTTTTGAGCCACATCTGGATCCATGCCAATTTCTCCATGTCTAATTAGATTTGGGTTGTGATTTTTGGCATCATGAGAGAGGATCCAATAAGAGTAGTCGGCTATAGCTGATGAGTCATAATATTATCTCTTGCCTAATTCGAATGCAATCTGAATTAGAGATAAGATGTAGACTAGGAAAGAGATTTTTCATATATGGTATATTATTGAAGCTATATTATTTTTTTCTTATTTTTCTTAGGAAATTCTTTAGTGTATGAGACTTTAGATTTCTTTTCCATGTTCTTATAATTTTTTTGGAATTTTTGGAGATGCCAAAAAGGAGTTTTGGTGTTGATTTATGGCATCATTTCTTGGAAAGTCCTAATTCCTAGTCTATAAAAAGGGGACCCCTCTCTTGGACATCCCATGATCAATTTTTTTATAAATTTTTTATTTCTAGAGCCTCTTCTCCTCCTTCTCTCTTCCTCCTTTAGATCTTCTATCACTTTGGAGTGTCCAAGATGCTTGTAGAAGAAGAAAGAGGTCAGCTGCCGAAGTTATTTGCAGACTAGCATCTTCAAGCCCTTGATTTGCACTAGTCTTCACATGAATTTTTTTATAGAGGCCAGATGACTTTGTGTGGCTATAAGTGATCTGAAGAACACTCTCTCCAACCATTAGATCAGAAGACATCAAGATCAAAATTTATTTGGTAATGATCTCTAACTTATTTTGATTCCTATGATAGATCTAATAGTTAGATCTAAAATTTTAGCATCGATGAGATCGATATGATTTTTATTTTCAGATCTAAAGTACATATTTTTCATATCAAAGATCTTGATGTAGTAATCTAAGATTAGATCTTATACATGTGATTAAGATTAAATTATTTAATCTATTATTTTTGCTGCATAAAATTTTTTAATTGCATGTACTGCACTACCGTAAATTTTTTTCAGGTTCATCAATCGAGTCATCATCATTGGATCAAGATACATATAGATAGATATTTGGGCTTGATATGATTTCATGCCCATGGTCTGTCTAGGATGTTGTGTGATCGAAGAATTGAATTGTACGGTAACTCACCATGGAAGGGTAATTTTGGTATTTTTATCAAATTTCAAATCTTTCGAATAATCATGATACATTGCTAGACATCAATCTTGACTTATAAAATTATCAAAATTAAAAGAGTTTTATTTAAGAATCAATTAGAAAGAGTCTTAGTTGATTGGGACTCTTAAGCTGACCTAATCTAATCGAATTAGAGTTACATCGAGAGTCTGGGTCCAATGCTGACTAGATTTAGAACCCAATGGGTTACACACAATAAGAATTTACTTTTGATCCAATCTATATAAATTTATTATAAATTTAATTGGTTAATTAAATTGCTAGCACATGAATTAACCCAAGTTTTCAATTAGACTCAGTGCAAAAGTGTTTGTGCTAACCCTTGACTTGTTGCTTTGACCTAATATGATTGGGTTTGAACCTATATTTAAATAGATAGCTGATCTAATTTTTATGGAAGTGTTTCATGTTAGATTAACCTCCTCCATGCCAAAAGCCATGCATAAATAAATTCCATGCCCCATTTATTTTTGATGTTAAGGGGAGAAGTCCTTCTCACTTACTCCTCTTAATTATCTTACCAAATTCCACACGTCCCTTTATTTTTGGTGACATAGGATGGAGCCTTGGGATGTGGGGATGCAGAAGAGAAGGAAGAGTCCTTCTCCAACAAGAAACTTGAATGCCAAAATTAAATTGGGATGCCCCTCCTTTTGTGCATTGAAATGGAAGAGTCCATCTTGTCTTAGACTCTTTGTTTTCATGCATTTCCTTTATTCCCATGCATCAAGAGTTGGTATTATATTTTTTCCACATAGAGGAAGAGTCCTTCTACTTGTAAATCACCTCTTATTCCATGCCTTAGCCTTTGGTTTCCATGTTAAAATTAATTGTTGGCGTATAATGGATAAGGGATGCCAAGAGTTGGCATCCTAATGTATCCCCCTTCTTTCCTATAAAAAGGGGGTGCTACATTAGATTGGACGTGCTAATTTGGGCTGAGGATAGGTGTGAGAATGAGAAGAAAAAGAGAGAAAAAATCTAAAATAAAGATAAGAAAGAAAAATAGAAAGGAAGGGATGAGCAAAAAAAAAGGAAAGCATGAGATGCTTGTACTGGAAAATCTGTCCCAAAGCCAATCGTCACCTGTTGACGGTTGTACTATTTGATGTAATTGTATATAAATTAATTAATAAAATATTTATTTAATAATTTTCATTATAAGCTTGTACATCTTCTATATCAAACTTCTATGTTATGATGAAAGTCCTTAGGATAATTTTAAATTGATAAAGGAGGATTTATCGTTTATTCCTTGAATGAGTTCGCGATCAAATGATATGCTATTACTAAAATGATGACATATCAAGTATAGATCGTTGTGTGCCATATAGATTGGTTGTCCTCTTAACCAAAGAGCATGGAGATGCTGGTATGGCATGCAGGTGAAATGTAGTACATTTCACTGAACGTGACCAACTTCAGAGCATTCTACTGTCAAGAGTCACTCCAAAGGGATATAGGTATAAGTGTCCCTCCGACCTAAGATCACCACGGTGACTTGCAAGCAACTCACTGTGCTTTGATGTCGGATTACTTAAATTTTTAATTTAGGATCGAAAGATTTTTAGACACAGTCAAGTACTTGTGAAGTCGATGCGTGAGTCAAGATGGAATTGACCACTCCGAAAGATTGGAGAGAATGCTTTGTGTTTCAATTTAGTAAGATCTTGACCAGAAAAATCTTTGTGAGGAGTCACAGGATTTATTAGGTTGAGACACATAATGGATGTACTATTAAGAGTTGATAGTTTAAATTCTAAGTCATCCTAGCATCAAGGATCAAAGGGATGAATTATATGGTAACTATATCCAAATAGGTTCTTGAGGATTGCTTTGCATACATTCAAATTATCCGGATGTCGGATACCATTACTAGATGGTTACTCCAATTGGTATAGGAATTAGTTTTTATGCTATCGACTTAAGTTCGAACCTATGCGGTCACACACATTAAAAGTTTCTCTCTGATCACATAGCTAATCTAAAGAGTTTCAGTGAATGGAGACCCTAGTGAAGAGTCCCACTGGATTGAGACTTTGTTGGAGAGTCCTACTGGATGGAGACTCTAGAGAAGAGTCCCACTAGACTTATATTCTATCATTAATGAAGGATTAATTAGTGATTAGATCACTAATTAGCTCAATTTGATTGAGCATTAAAGTCTAGATTAAGTTTGATTGATTTAGATTCAATCAGGTCAGGTCTGATTAGGTAATGAGATGACCTAATCGATAAGGGAGAAATGATCCTGATTTGATCGAATCTATGGCTTAATTAATTTATTGATTTGATCAAATTTAATTGAGATTATAGGAGCCTAATTAGATTAGATTCATCATATTTTATTTGGATCTAATTGGATTGGGTTTGAAAGAAATCTAATTGGTTAAACCCTAGAGTCCCAAATGAATGGGACTCTCTCCCTTGCGACACCGAAATTGTCTCACACCTTTTCTTACCACACAAAATTAGTTTGTACATGAGAAAATCAAAAGGTAATTTTTCTTTTATTTTCCATTAAGGATAGGAATTGATTGGTTTTGATTTGAAATCAAAATGGTTTGAATTTTAACCTAAAACCTTATCCATATCCTTCCACACATTGGCTATTTTTGAAGGGCCCCATTGTGTGCGAGAAAAGAAAGTCTTCCTGATTGTTTTCCATATCTAATTTTCTTTGGTAAGTCCCTTTTTAAGTCAGATAAAGGTGAGAAAAAGTTGGAATTAAATTATAACAAACTCTAGCTCTTATCCTGTCTTACTTGGTTTGTGCAACAACCATAAAAAGGCCATAATTTTATACACCAACAAGAGAGAGCTTTTCACTGTGACATACCAGAGAGAAAGAGGGGCCAAAATCCTTCTTTGAGGCATGAGGTTAGGGTGGTTTTCTTTCTTCCTTGGTGTGAACAAAAGAGGAGACCATTCTCCTCTCGGGTGAGAGACCTAGAACTGTTCTAGAATTTTGGATGAGAAAAAAATCAAAAAGAAGAGTCTTCATCTGATTTTTTTTCACTATTCAGCATCCTCCTCTAATCCATCTTCGATATCAAAAAAGTTCAAAGCAATCGAAGAAGGAGAACAAGTCAGATCTGCCATCAGAAGCCAACTACATGAGCTAGTACTCCCACAGAGGGCTGATCGATCCGAGGGCTTCGTGTGGATCATCCATAGAGGTCAGATACTTGTGCGACTGTGAGCGATCAGAAAAAACTTCCAAATCTATATTTTTGATCATGAAGTTTGACTATCCATGCTCAGATATTGGGTTCGAAACCCTAGAAGTGGTAGATTAGATCTATTACTAAATACTATTTTTAGTTCACATGCTTGTCATTTTAGATTCAGATTTCTATGCATATAAATTCATGTTATAGATCTATTTATAAGAGTTTTAAGATCAGATCTTATACATATATTTATAGATTAAATAGTTTAATCTAATATTCTTTTGATGAAAAAATTTTAAAATGCATGCATGAAACCCCTGCACATCCCAATAGTGGTATCAGAGCCACGGTTCGATATAACATGATATTATATATATATATATATCTATAATTTAATTTAGATTAAATTTGATATATAATATTTAGATCTAAAATTAGTTATAGATCTGATTGCACAAACTGATATAAGGTTATCCTGCTATAAGATTTATCCCGTACAGTGCAAAGGTTGTCCTAGTTTGTGCTGATCTTTATAAAGTCTGATTTTAATTTGAAGTATGTAAAATTTATTTATGATAATTATTATCTAATTTTGATATAATCAAAATATAATAATTAAATCTAAAATAATTTATATTAGACTTAAATTATTTAGATTAAATGATCTAAGTAGCGAAGTAATCGGATTGGATTTATCATCAGACCGTCCAATCATAGGAGTAATAGAGATTAGATCTCTCTTTTTTTCATTCAATTAGGTCCTCATACCCATTGTGACTACATCCTATGAAGATGGATGCAAAAAGAAAACTTTATTTTTTTCAAAATCCTAAGATTGTGTATATGATATATTGTATGAAAAGTAGTTGCATCTAATCTTTGTAAATAAAATCTAGAATCATGAACATGTTTAGAATAGTTTTAAAATAATTTATGATTGATTTTATTACTATTTATATAAAATTATTTTGATCTAAAATTAATGTAATTGTTGTAGTTCGTCTGTTGAGTCGACTCAATATTATTTGGGTTGACACAGGACCCTGATTCTTCAGCTCAATTTCTATTAAGCTGACTTATTATTACAAGCTAAAAATTATAATTAATAGTTCATCATCAATGAGTCAACTAAGTCTTGAAACTTAGTCAACCCATTGTGATAAGTCAGCTCAATCTAGGGGTGAGCCGATTCAAGTTTTAAATCTAAATGATTGTGCATAAAATTAATTATAAAAATATTTTATAAAATTTAAAATTATATTCAAATACCAAACTCCTACCCACAGCCTCAAACTTAATGAAAAATTAAGTTGAACCTATTAGATCTAGAATTATGAATTAAAGATCTAATGTCATTCATATAAAACGTGGGTGATGGATTTATGGGTTAGCTTGATCAGGTCCTCCTAATTGAATTAGACCTAGGGTTAGAATCAAAGATCAAATAGACTAAGAAAAAAAATTAGATTAAATCAAAATTTTTTTAGAGCCAATATAATAGTTGTAGTTGGTCGAGTCCATATCTTTAATTAGACCCAAATGGACTTTGATCTTGAGCTCAGCAGTCGAACCCAAATCTATTAGTAGATCCAATTGAAACTGATTAACCAGTTGGTGTTTAAAGTAAGTTTGACAGTTTTGATCGATGGTCATTAATTGGGAGCTACTCGCATAAATTGAGTCTATAATGAGTTAATAACATATCCCTCCCATCGATCTCACTTATCTGGCCAACATGGTGAATCAAATTTTGATCAGATCGCTTAATGATTAGGATTGACCCATGCTTACTAAGAAATCAGTTTGACTGATTTAGGTACCCTTAGTTTGACTTGTCTTTGTCCTCAATATGACTTGATAAAGTCAGTGGAAGGATTGATGATTTGTCAGTTAGACTGACTTGTTTCTAGTCCTCCCTGATCTGACTTGGTGAAGTCAGTGGGAGGATTGAGATTAGTTGGTCTATGTATTTGATTCTATGAAATTATATTAATCAAATCTTCTAAATTATTAGGTCCATAAAATGAACTAGTTATGGTGATAACTAGATCATAACCTCTCATTAAGGTGAATGGTAATGGGTCCATTATTTCTAATTGACATTGCAGGCACCATCCGTTTGGTATTTCTCTGAATGATAAAATTATTATTCATCATATGATGACTCTATTGTACTATCTGATGAATGGTTGGATTGGTTGAGCTATACTCGGGCCTAATTATTCATTAGTTAGAATCACTGAGTAGGTTCATATTAATGGTTGGACCTAATCAAGACTTTCTGTGAAGGTCCATCGCCTACTAAAATAAAATCTGAAGTAAAATTAATTACTAAAAATTATTTAAAAAAATAATTGATTAAAAACCTACCCATAGATGTATATGGATTGGTCGAGCCATACTCGAGCCTGTATGCAGTCTGTGTGGATTCTAGTACCCGCTAAGAAATTAAGATAATTTTTCAAATTGAAGGTAGAGGCTACCAATTTGTATAAAATAGTGAGAGAATCTTTAGACTAAAGTCCATGTCTTTAGGCTTGATTAATTCATATACTAATTAGGTCTGTATTTTTCTTTTTTTTCAAAAATGGCTAGTAATTTATTGCTCCACTCACTGTTTGACAGTAATGAGCTTATTGGACCTAACTTCGATAGCTAGTATCAGAAGTTAAATATTAGTCTTGAGTCCAATCTAGTTAAAAAATTTAGGACTGAATTGAGTCAAGCAGATAATAACCCAAATAGGTTAAAGAGAAATGAGCAATTAGTTGCTGATCAAGGTGCTTATATGATAATACCTTGTAATTTTTCTATATGTAACACTACTACTTGGGTATTGGATACCGAAAGTCCAATTCACATATACAATTCGTTATAAGGACTTTAAGTTAGTAGAAAATTTGAGAACGATGAGAGATTCCTAAATGTGAGAGATGGAAGTCAAGTTTCAATCCAAGCTTTAAGAGTTGTCGAGCTTATTTTCAAGTCTAATAGTATCATTTTAAGTAATTGTCACTATTGTCTATCTTTCTTGATGAATATAATCTCTATTGATCTTTTGACCAAAGATGGTTTTAGTTTTTCAATAAAGAATGATTATTGTGATATCATTATGAATGATGTTACAATAATGCGAGGATAATTAAAGAATGGTATCTATGTATTGTCACAGCCTATGAGTATAATGTACACTCCAAATAAATGTCCAAAGTTAGATAATATCACAGATGCCTACCTTTGACATTGCAAGCTCGGTCATATTAACAAAAGTAGGATAAATAGGTTAGCACAAGAGGGTATCCTCAATATCAATGATTGTGAATCATTGTCGATCTGTGAGTCTTGTCTTTTTGAAAAGATGACTAAGTCATCTTTTACTAAAAAAGATGAACGAGCTAGTAAAATTTTAGGTCTAATACATAGTGATGTTTGTGGACCTATGAATATTAGTGCCAGAGGAGGATATAGCTATTTCATTACATTTATAGATGACTTATCTAGGTATAGGTATGTCTACTTGATGAAACACAAGTCCGAATTATTTAAAATATTCAAATAATTTTGTAATGAAGCAGAGAAACAAACTGAAAAAGGTATTAAGACTCTTCGATCTGATCGAGGGGATGAATACTTTTTCAGTGAATTTCTGACATATCTTGGAGAGAATAGGATTCTCTCACAATGGACTCCTCTAGGGACACCACAGCATAATGGTGTCTCAGAAAGAAGGAATCAAACTTTGTTGGACATGATTCGATCCATGATAGGGTTTGCAAGTCTGTCGATCTTCTTTTGGAGATATACACTTGAGATAGCTTGTTTTGTACTCAATAATATTTCGAACAAGTCAGTTAGTAAAATATGATATGAGATATGGTCAGGGCGTAGGCCGAACCTCACTTACCTTAAGATCTGGGGGTGTCCGACTTATGTCAAACAATTACAAACCGACAAGCTCGGACCTAGGTCCGATAAGTATAATTTTGTAGGGTATCCCAAGAAAATGAGTAGATATTACTTTTACCTCCCTACTAAATAAAAGATATTTATCAGTAGTAAGGCAAACTTTTTGAAAAAAGAGTTCCTCAGTGAAAGAATAAGTGCCTCTAAAATCGAGCTTGATGAAATTCGATAGGTAGAAAAACCGACACTAGTGACTGAATATGAATCAGATTTAATAAGATCAAATACGAAGCCTAATATACAAACATCTTTCAGGTGATCTGATAGAGTACCATGTCAGCTAGACAGATACCTAAGTTTCTTGATTTGAGATGGAGATCCTGTTGAGCTTGATGAGAACAACGAGGATCCAGTCACCTATATGAATGCAATACAGAGGTCTGACTCTGAGAAATAACTTAAAGTCATGAAATTCGAAATGAAGTCCATGAAGATCAACAATGTGTGGACATTGATTGATTCACCTGAAAGGGTAAAATTCATAAGGTGTAAGTAGATCTTCAAAAGAAAAAAGGGGCACAGACTGAAAGATTAAGATCTATAAAGCCCATCTGATTGTTAAGAGGTATCGTCAATATTATGGTGTTGACTATGATGAGATATTTTCTCCTATGACAATGCTCAAGTCCATTTGGATCATGCTTGCGTTAGCGGCGTACCTGGACTATGAAGTCTGACAAATGAATGTGAAGATAGTTTTTCTAAATAGAGAGCTGAATGAAGAGATATATATGATGCAATCTAAAGGATTCAGATCTACAGACGAGTCCAAGGTGTGCAAGCTTCAAAGATCCATTTATGGATTGAAGAAAGCATCTCGGAGTTGGAACATATGTTTTGATAAGGTGATCAGAATGTATGGCTTTGTTAAGAACGGAGAGGAACCCTATATATATAAGTGGGCTAATGGTTCAGTAATTATATTTCTTATTTTATATATGGATGATATTCTCTTAATCAAAAATGATGTCCCTGCATTATAGAGGATAAAAGTATGACTGTCGTTACAATTTTTCATGAAGGATCTAAGAGAAGTAGCCTACATTCTAGGGATAAAGATCTATAGGGATAGATCTAAGAGGCTACTCGAACTCTTCCAATCAACATACATAGATATCATGCTGAAATGGTTCAGCATGGAGAATTTTAAAAATGACTATCTTCTGATAGGTCATGAAATTTCTCTCTCTAAGAAGGATTATCTGACAATCCCTCAAGAAAGAGAGCATATGAGTAGAATTTTATATGCCTTAGTAGTAGATTCTATAATGTACACCATGACATATACAAAATCAGTGTAGCATACTCACTAGAAGTAGTAAGCAGATACCAATCAGATCCATATGAGAACCATTGGAAGGTTGCAAAAACCATCCTTAAGTATTTGAGAAATACTAAGGACTAGTGGCTTGTTTATAGAGAATCTGACTTGAAACTCATGGGACATACTGATTCCAGCTTTCAATCAGATTGTGATGATAGCAAAAGCGTGTCAGGATACATCTTGATCCTAAATGGTAGAGCTATATACTAGAAAAGTTTCAAACAGCATACTATAGCTGATTCAGTTTGTGAGACAGAATACATCATGGCATCTGATGCTGCAAAGGAAGCTGTGTGGCTGAGAAAGTTTATCATCGAGCTTGGAGTGGCACTCTCCATCAATAGTCGAGTTCTACTTTATTGTGATAGTACTGGAGCCATAGCTCAGGCAAAGGAGCCGAAGGCACATCAACAGACAAAGCATATTCTACGTCGCTACCATCTTATCTGAGAGATCATAGATCAAGGTGACGTCGACCTTCAAAAGATCGATGAAAAGGAGAACCTAACCGATCTATTAACTAAAGCTCTTATGGTAAAGGAGTTTGAAGATCATAAAATGAAGATGGATATATGATACTGTACTGATTGATTTTAATACAAATGGAAGTTGTTGAAAAATATATTCCAAAGCCAATCGTCAACCTGTTAACAGTTATGCTATTTGATGTAATTGTATATGAATTAAAAATATTTATTTGATAATTTTCATCATAAGCTTGTATATCTTCTATATAATATTTCTATGTTATGATAAAAGTCTTTAGGACTATTTTAAATCAATAAAAGAAGATTTATTATTTAGTCCTTGAATGAGTTCGCGATCAAATGATATGCTATTACTAGGATGATAGACATATCAAGTGTAGGTCATTGTGTGCCATATAGATTGGTTGTCCTCTTAACTAAGGAGCATGGAGATGCTGGTATGGCATGTAGGTGAAATATAGGAGTATATTTCTCTGAACGTGATCAACTTCGAAGTACTCTGCTGTCAAGAGTCACTCTGAAGGAATATAGGTATAAGTGTCCCTCTGACCTGATATCACCATGGTGACTTGCAAGCAACTCACTATGCTTTGGTGTCGGATTACCTGAATTTTTAATTTAGGATCAGAAGATTTTTGGGTACAGTCAAGTACTTGTGAAGCCAGTGCATGAGTCAAGATAGAATTGACCACTCCAAGAGATTGGAGAGAATACTTTATATTTCAATTTAGTAAGACCTTGACCAGGGCAATTCTTGTGAGGAGTCATAGGATTTATTAGGTTAAGACACATAATGGATGTACTGTTAAAAGTTGACAGTTTAAACTCTAAGTCATCCTAGCATCAAGGGTCAAAAGGATGAATTATATGATAACTATATCCAAATAGATTCTTGAGTGTTGCTTTGCATACATTCGGTCTATTCGGACATCGAGTACCATTACCAGATGGTTACTTCGATTGGTATAGAAATTAATTCTTATGCTACCGATTTAGGTTTAAACCTATGGGATCACACACATTAAAAGTTTCTCTCCGATCACATCGCTAATCTGAAGAGTTCCAGTGAACGGAGACTCTGGTGAAGAGTCCCACTGGATTGGGACTCTACTGGAGAGTCTCACTGGACGAAGACTCTAGAGAAGAGTCTCACTAGACTTAGATTCTATCATTAATGGAAGATTAATTAGTGATTAGATCACTAATTAGCTTAATTTGATTGAACATTAAAATTTAGATCAAGTTTGATTGAATTGGATTCAATCAGGTCAGGTCTGATTAGGTTATAAGATAACCTAATCAGTAAGGGAGAAATGATCCTGATTTGATCGGATCTATAGCTCAATTAATTTGTTGATTTGATCATATTTAATTGAAGTTATAGGAACCTAATTAGATTAGGTTCATCATATTTTATTTGGATCTAATTGGATTGGGTTTGAAAGAAATTCAATAGGTTAAACCCTAGAGTCCTAAATGAATGGGACTCTCTCCCTTGCGACACCCAAATTGTCCCATACCTTTTCTCACCACACAAAATCAATTTATGTGTGAGAAAATTAGAAGATAATCCTTCTTTTGTCACCTATTTAGGATAGAAATTGGTTGGTTTTGATTTGAATTCAAAATGGTTTGAATTTCAATCTAAAATCTTATCCATATCCTTCCACACGTTGGCTATTTTTGAAGGGGGCAATTTTGTGTGAGAACAGAAAGTCTTTCTGATTATTTTCTATTTTTAATTTTCTCTGGTAAGTCTCCCTTTAAGTCAGATAAGGGTGAGAAAAAGTTGAAGTCAAATTAAAATTCAAAATGGTTTGAATTGCAATAAACTCCAGCTCTTATCCTGTCTTACCTGGTTTGTGCGACAACCATAAAAAGGCCACAAGTTTGTGCACCAACAAGAGAATGCTTTTCACTATGAGATATCAGAGAGAAAGAGGGGCCAAAATCCTTCTTTGATGCATGAGGTTTGGGTGGTTTTCTTGTTGGGAATAGTATCCCAAAGCCAATCGTCAGCCTATTGACGGTTGTGCTCTTTCCTGTATTAGTATATGAATTATAAATAAATAAAAGTTATTTTGATATTTTTTCATCATAAATTATTTCATCTTCTAATGAACTCCTATGTTGTGGTGAAGTCCTTAGGACTATTTAGACTCGACAAAGGAGGATTTGTCGTTTAGTCCTTAAACCTGTTCGCGACCAAATGATACGTTGTTACCAAGGACAACAACGTTTATCAAGCATAGGTCATTGTGTGTCATATGGGTTGGTTGTCCTCTTAACTAAGGAGTGTGGAGACACTGGTATGACATACAGATGAGATGTAAGGGTACATCTGCACTGAACGTGACCGACTCTGGAGTTTTTTCTGCAGTCAAGATTTGCTCCGATGGGATATGGGTATAACTGTCCCTCCGACCTGAGACCGCCATAGTGACTTGCAAGCAACTCACTGCACTTAGGCACTGGACTACCTAAATTTTTAATTCAGTGACGGAAGGCTGCTGGGTGTAGTCAAGTACTTGACTTGTCGGTGCGTGTGTCAAGATGGGATTGACCACTCCAGTTCAGGAGCTATGTACAGTCGTGTTTCAATTTAGCAAAACCTTGGCCAGGGTAGTCTTAGTGAGAAGTCACAGGACTGTTTGAGTTGAGCACGATTCGGATGATCTGATCAGGGTTGACAGTTTAACCCTGAGTCGTCCTATACACAGGGGTCAAAAGGGATGAATTATACAGTAACCATATTTGTATAGGTTCTGAATGTTACGATTGTGACTATTCAACCTATCCGAATATTGGGTACCATTTCTAGATGGTCACTTTGATTAGTACAGGAATTGGTTCCTATGCTATCGATTTAGGTTTGAACCTGCGGGGTCACACACATTAGAGGTTCCTATCTGATCTGATCACTGGTGAAGAGTCCCACTGGACTGGAACTCTTCGACCAAGAGTCTCAATGCTCAGGGACTCTGAGTCCTATGTGTCTGGGACTCTGTGATCAAGAATCAAAATTCTCTGATCATGAGTTCCACATTTTTTGGGTACCAGGGTCAAGAGTCCCACTGGTTTGGAACTCTTCGATCAAGGTTTCATATCGATGGACTTTGATATCCGATTGCCCATTGAATTTGGATTCAGTATTTTTGAGAGATTTAATTGGTGAATTGATCGTTAATTAACTCAATTTGATTGAGTAATTATTTTTGGTTCAAGTCCAATTTAATTGGATTTAGTTGGGTTTGACCCGATTAGGTTAAGAGTTGACTTAATCGTCAAGGTTGTTTGGTCCCTGATCTGATCAAGAGTTGGGCTTAGTTAATTTTTGATTTGATTAGGATTTTATTGAGCCTAATTAAGACTAATTGTGTTGGATTTAACTTAGTCTAATTGTGCCTAACCAATTTTGATAAAGTTGGTTCAATTAGATTGGTTTAAAATTTCAAACCACTTTGACTTATCTCTCTGTGCCACCTCACCCACCTATGCCTATTAGAATTCATGAGAAATGAGTTCTCATGAATTTTCTCTCACGCAGAAGTCTTCCCATGCCTCACCTGTGTGCACCATTTTGAGTGGATAAAGATGATTGGTTGGCCATTCAAATTCAAATGATGTTTGAATTTGAATGGGCAACTAATCTCATGTGCCACCTTATCCACTTGTGCGCCACTTACTCTACATGAGAAAAAGTTTCTCATGTAAATTCTCCATGCACAAAGAAACCATGCCCTTCTCTTCTCACGCCTAGAGTGGACAAAGATTGATTGGTTGGCATTTGAATTCAAATTCGATTTGAATTCAAGTGAGCAACCACCTAGCTTTATCCTCTCACGTGATGAAAATGCTGAAAAGATGTGATCTTGCATCGTTTTAAAATGAGAGAGAAGGTGGGGCGTGCGATATCTGATCTGTGAGTACCCTAGGGTTTCTACCTAGGGTTCGGGAAGTGAGAAGGTGAGCTATGAGTATCTTGAGCTCATCAAACTTCAGAGAGAGCTTCATCAACCTCTCAAAGACCTTTGCTGATGATCTAGAGCATTCGAGGAGTCGGCAGACACCGATCGAAGGAGTTTGATCAGTATCGACCGTCGAAAAGGTTCTGTAACGAACTAGCATTCGGAAGGAGCCGATCAGACCAGGAGTTTCGTGTGGATGATCTGTAGAGGTCAGACATACTGTGTGGCTACATTGCAATGATCAGACTATCCTGACGGTGTCAGACTACAGTGATCGACTACTTGCACGAAGGTAATATGTTCTGAACACATAACAGTAAAATGTTTACTGTAGAATTCAAAATTTTAAATTTAAATATATGCTATATATATCATATTTAGATCCTTGTATAGGATTAATACATGTTAATTAATTAGATTAATTAATAATTTCCACTATAAAATTATAATTTTGAAAAAATTTTAAAATTATCGTTTTACCCCTGCACTGAAATTTTTTCCACAAATAGTATCAGAGCAAGGTTCTAAAATATGATATACATTTGCATGTGTAGATTAAGTAGTAATCTAAAAGTTTAAATTTGAAATTTAAATTTAAAATTTGAAATTCAAAATTTGAATTTTGAATTTTGAAATTCAAAATTCAAAATTCAAAAATTTGAAATTCAAAATTTAAAATTTAAAATTTAAAATTTATTTGAAATTTCAAATTTGAAATTCAAAATTTAAAATTCAAAATTTGAAATTCAAAAATTTGAAATTTAAAATTTGAAATTTATTTGAAATTTGAAATTCAAAATTTAAAATTTGAAATTTGAAATTTAAATTTTGAAATTGGTATATTTAGATATACTTGATCCAAGTAGCAAGTAGTCTAATTGGGTTGGTTGCCATGGTCGTCCGGTCATAGGAGAAAAGTAGGGTTTAAAGGTCCTCTCCTCCCATTCGATGGGGTTCTCCTATGGCGGTAGGGGTGCCGAGCGATTATATCCCATGCAGACAAAGCAGCGAAAGGACTTAATTGTAAAGGTTTAATTATAAAATTTATCATGAATGTGTTAGATTAGATCTAAAAAAATATTCATGATTTATTTTGATTGAGTTATTTTTTGTTATGTAATTAGCAATAGGATTGCTGTTTATGAAATATGCTGATCCGTTTGTGAAATGAGTCAACACATTTGGTGAACAGAAAATAAAACCTTTCAAATTTAAAAATTATTTTCAAAATACCAAATCCTGACCCATCAGCCCTAATACTTAATTAAAAGAATTAAGTGTTGTCTAGTTGGTTTAGAATTGTGAATTAAGACCTAAGATAAATGCATAAACTTGTGGGTCAATGAGTTAGATGGATTAGGTCCATAATTGGGTTAGACCTAAGGTTAGCTTAAAGAAATGGACTAAATTAGAGTAATTGGTCAAATTTAATCAAAAGTTGAATTAGATTAAGTCAAGGACACTCTAGACTCAACTCCAATAGTTATAGTTGAATGGGTCCATGTATTTAACTAGACCAAGATGGACTTAATTCAAGGCTACACAGTGGAACCCTATTTACTAAGTTGATCAAATTAAAACTAATGAACCGATTGATGTCTAAGGTAAGTTCGACAGTTTGACCAGTGGTTTTTAACTGGGAGCTACTCGCATTGATTCGATCTCTGACGAGTTAATGGCACATCCCTTCCACTGATCTCACTTACCTGACCAACCTGGTGAGTTAGATTTTGATTAGATCACTTGATGATTAGGGCTCACCCATGTCATTAGGTAAATCAGTGTGACTGATTTAGGTGCTCCTAATGCCGGCTTTAATTAAATCTTTTTTAATTTGACTTGGTGAAGTCAGTGGGAGGATTGAAATTGACTGGTTAATTTCTTCTCTTCTATCCTTTAATAAAATTCTCAAAAATTATTAGGTCCCTAAAAATGATTAAGTTATAGTGATAACTAAGTCATAACCTCCCATTAAGTGAGTGATAATGAGTCCATTAGTTTAATAATCACTGGAGGCCCAAAGGCCTGGTGCTTATTGACTAATAAAATTATCATTCATAATATGATCATTTGGTTGAGTCTTTCTGATGGTGGTTAGGTTGGCCGGCCAAAGTCGAGCCTGATCATTTATTGGTCAGATTCACCAAATCAAATCATATTAATGGTTGGACCTAATCAGATCTTTTCAGTGGAGGCCAAAGCCTACTGATTAGATTCTGGAGCAAAATTAATTACTAGAAGTTATTTAGAGAAACAACTAGTTATGAACCTACCCATAGATGCACACGGGTTGACCAACCAAAGTTGGGCTCGTGTGTGGTCTGTGTGGATTCTAGTACCCACTAAGGAATTAAAGTAATTCCTCGAATTGGAGGTTGAGGCTACCAGTTCATAAAAATACTAGGAGAAACTTTAGACTAATGTCTAAGTCTTTAGTATTAATAATTTATGTACTAATAAAGGTCTAGTTTTCCTTTATGCAGCTATGGCCACTATCCTGTCACTCCAATCATTATTAGATAATGACAAGCTCATGGGACCTAATTTCTATAGCTGGTATCGAAAATTAAAAATCATCCTTGAACATGAACGGATCCTTTATGTAGTAACAGATTTGGCACCTGAGGAGCCAGTCCCGAATGCTAGAGGGGCGGTCTGAGACACTTACCAAAAGTGACTCAATGACCGCACCACCATTTGGTGCATAATGCTGGCGGCAATGAATGATGAGTTCAGCCGTAGGTTCGAAAATGCCTAGCCACAAGAGATGCTTCAAATGTTGAATGACTCCTTTGGCACGCCTGACGATGTTGAAAGGCATAAAACTAGTTGTGCCATTTTCAATGCTCAGATGAGGGATGGAGCCTCAGTCACCGATCATATACTATACATAATCGAAATGATTGAGCACCTAAGTAAATTGGGCTTTCCCTTGCACGAGCAGCTCGATAAGGATGCGATCTTTAATTCTTTGCCCAAGTCCTTCCTCTCCTTCCTTACTCATTTTCGAATGACAAAGCCTGCAGTGAACTACCACGACTTGTTGGGGTTGCTGCAGAACTTTGACAATGACCACAAGCTCCATAAGGAGTCGATGAATGTTGTGGGAGGTCTTCTTCTGGTCGTCGATCCTTTGAGAAAGGGAAGAAGAACAAGAAGAAGAAGAATAAGAAGGTGCGGCTGCATGCTGGGACGTCTGCACAAGGTCAGACCAAGAAGCACAAGCCCGACTTGAGTCAGGCGGAGTGCTTTTTTTGCAAGAAGCAGGAGCACTGGAAGAGAAACTGTCCTCTATGCATTGCCTCCCTGGACCCGAACAGGCCGAAGAAGAAGCAAGGTAATTATATGATAACACCTTGCAACTTTTTCATTTATGATACTACTGCCTGGGTATTGGATACCGAAAGTCCTTATCATATCTGTAATTCGATACAGGGTCTGCAGGTCAGTAGGAGATTTGATGAAG
The DNA here is from genome assembly GCF_000442705.2 of Elaeis guineensis. Taxonomy (NCBI): domain Eukaryota; kingdom Viridiplantae; phylum Streptophyta; class Magnoliopsida; order Arecales; family Arecaceae; genus Elaeis; species Elaeis guineensis. Next base: position 58,134,454 of record NC_026005.2, on the reverse strand, counting down.
GCGAGAGGTTCCTGAACATTGGAGATGGAAGTAAAGTTCCAGTTCTAGCTTTAGGAATCATGAACCTTGTAATCAACTCTCGTAATGTAATTCTGAGTGAATGTCACTATTATCCAAGTTTTTTATTAAATATTATTTCTGTAGGCCTTTTGGCCATGTACAGTTATGAATTTTTAATAAAAGAAAATGTTTGCAATATCATTTTGAATGGTGTTACAATGTTTGTTGGACAACTAAATAATGAAATTTACTTACTATCACAGCCTGTTAATATGGTTCAAACCTTCGATAAATGCCCTAGAATGGATAATATGTCAGAAGTCTACCTTTGGCACTATAGGCTAGGTCATACCAATAAGAACAGGATAAACAAGTTGGCTCAAGAAGAAATTCTTGAAGTTGGTGATTGTGAATCACTTCCAACCTGTGAATCTTGTCTTCTTGGGAAGATGACCAAGTCACCTTTTACTGAAAAAAGTGAGCGAGCCAGTGAACTCTTGGGTCTGGTACATTTTGATGTATGTGGACCCATGAGCTCAAGTGCAAGAGGTGGATATTTCTACTTCATAACCTTCACAGACGACCTATCGAGGTATGGGTATGTCTACTTAATGAAGCATAAGTCGGAGTCGTTTGAAATGTTTAAACTATTCCGAAATGAGGTAGAAAAACAAACTGAGAAGTGTATTAAAACTCTTCGATCTGATTGAGGAGGTGAATACCTTTCCAATGAGTTTCTGACATATCTTGGAGAGAATGGGATTCTCTCTCAGTGGACTCCTCCTGGAACACCACAGCATAATGGTGTGTCTGAAAGGAGGAATCAGATCTTATTGGATATGGTTCAATCCATGATGGGGTTTGCTGGTCTGCCGATCTCCCTCTGGGGATATGCGCTCGAATTGACTTGTTACCTTCTAAATAGGATTTTGAGTAAGTCTGTAACCAAAATGCCTTATGAGATATGGATAGGATGTAAGCCAGTACTCTCGTACCTTCGGGTTTGGAGGTGTCTGACTTATGTTAAACGTTTAATTATGGACAAGCTTGGACCTAGGTCTAACAAGTGTTATTTCATAGGGTACTCAAAAGAGACCAAAGGGTATTATTTCTACCTAGCTGATGAGCATAAGGTGTTTGTCAGCCTTAAGGCAATCTTTTTGGAAAAGGAGTTCCTTGATGAAGGGACTGTTGCCTCTAAGGTTAAACTTGAGGAAGTTCGGCAGGTGGAAAAGCTGACACAAGTTGCTGAACCTGAACCGAATTTGGTTAGATCAGATCCAGAGCCCATTGTTTCTGCACCCTTAAGACGATCTGGTAGAGTACCATGTCAACCGGACAGATACTATGGTTTCTTGGTCCGGGACGGCGATCCTGTCGAACTTAATGAAAATAATGAGGATCCGATCACCTACATGGATGCAATGCAGAGATCTGACTCTGAGAAATGGCTAGAGGCCATGAAATCCGAAATGGAGTCCATAAAGGTCAACAATGTGTGGACATTGGTTGACCCACCCGAAGGAGTAAAACCCATAGGGTGTAAGTGGGTCTTCAAGAGGAAGAGGGGCGCAGACGGAAAGGTGGAGACCTATAAAGCCCATCTGGTTGTCAAGAGATATCGTCAATATTATGGTATAGACTATGACGAGATATTTTCTCCTATGGCAATGCTCAAATCCATTTGGATTATGCTTGTGATAGCTGCCCATCTGGACTATGAAATCTGACAGATGGATGTGAAGACAGCTTTCCTAAACAGAGAGCTAGACAAAGAGGTGTATATGATACAACCTGAAGTGTTCACATCCACAGATGAGTCTAAGGTGTGCAGGCTACAGAGATCCATTTATGGACTTAAGCAGGTATCCTGGTGTTGGAACATACATTTTTGATAGAACGATCAAGATGTATGGCTTCATTAAGAATGGAGAAGAGTCCTGCATTTATAAGTGGGCTAATGGTCCAATAGTGATATTTCTTGTATTGTATGTGGATGACATTCTCTTAATCGAGAATGATATCCCTGCATTACAAGGAATAAAGATTTGGCTGTCATCATAGTTCTTCATGAAGGATCTAGGAGAAGCTTCCTACATCCTAGGGATGAGGATCTATAGGGATAGATCTAAAAGGTTGTTTGGCTTATCCCAGTCCACGTACATTGATACTATGTTGAAGAGGTTCAGCATGGAGAATTTTAAGAAAGGCTATCTATCGATAGGCCATGAAATTTTTCTCTCGAAGAGGGATTGTCCGACAACACCTCAAGAGAGAGAGTATATGGATAAAATTTCATATGCTTCGACAGTGAGATCTATCATGTACGCCATGACATGTACACGACCAGATGTGGCATACTCACTAGGGATAGTGAGTAGATACCAATCTGATCCAGGAGAGAATCACTGAAAGGTTGTTAAAACCATCCTAAAGTATTTAAGAAATACTAAGGACCAGTGGCTTATTTATGGTGAATCAGACTTGAGACTTATGGGGTTTACAGACTATAGTTTTCAGTCTGATCATGATGACAGCAAGAGTGTTTCGGGATTTATTTTTACCCTTAATGGTGGGGCTGTTTGCTGGAAGAGTTCCAAGCAGCACACTGTGGCTGATTCAGTTTGCGAGGCAGAGTATGTCGCTGCATCAGATGCTGCCAAAGAAGTGGTGTGGCTGAAAAAATTCATCATCGAGCTCGAAAGTAGCACCCTCCCTTGTTGGTCCAGTTCTGCTCTACTGTGACAGCTCTGGAGCCATTGCTCAGGTGAAGGAACCGAAGGCACACCAGCGGATGAAGCATATTCTGCGTCGCTACCATCTCATTCGGAAAATCGTGGATCAAGGTGACGTTGACCTTCAGAAGATCGATGGAAAGGAGAACCTGACTGACCCATTCACTAAAGCCATTGCGGTGAAGGAGTTCGATGACTTCAAGTCGAAGATGGGTATTAGATACTGCACCGATTGGCCTTTGACCAAGTGGGAGATTATTGGAAATAGTGTCCCAAAGTTAATCGTCAGTCTGTTGATGGTTGTGCTCTTTCCTGTATTAGTATATGAATTATAAATAAATAAAAGTTATTTTGATATATTTTCATCATAAATTGTTTCATCTTCTAATGAACTCTTATATTATGGTGAAGTCCTTAGGACTATTTAGACTCGACAAAAGAGGATTTATCATTTAGTCCTTAAACCTGTTCGTGACCAAATGATACATTGTTACTAAGGACAACAACGTTTATCAAGCATAGGTCATTGTGTGCCATATGGGTTGGTTGTTTTCTTAATCAAAGAGTGCGGAGACACTGGTATGGCATACAGGTGAGATGTAAGGGTACATCTGCACTGAACGTGACCGACTCCAGAGCTTTTTCTGCTGTCAAGATTTGCTCCGATGGGATATGGGTATAACTGTCCCTCCGACCTGAGACCGCCATGGTAACTTGCAAGCAACTCACTGCACTTAGGCACTGGGCTACCTGAATTTTTAATTCAGTGATGGAAGGCTGCTGGGTGTAGTCAAGTACTTGACTTGTCGATGCGTGTCAAGATGGGATTGACCACTCTAGTTCAGGAGCTGTGTACAGTCGTGTTTCAATTTAGCAAAATCTTAGCCAGGGTAGTCCTAGTGAGGAGTCACAGGATTGTTTGAGTTGAGCACAATTCGGATGATCTGATCAGGGTTGACAGTTTAACCCTGAGTCGTCCTATACACAAGGGTCAAAAGGGATGAATTATATAGTAACCATATTCGCGTAGGTTCTGAATATTGCGATTGTGACTATTCGACCTATCTGGATGTCAGGTACCATTGCTAGATGGTCATTTAGATTAGTACAAGAATTGGTTTCTGTGCTACCGGCTTAGGTTCGAACCTGTGGGGTCACACACATTAGAGGTTCCTATCTGATCTGATGGCTGGTGAAGAGTCCCATTAGATTGGGACTCTTCGACCAAGAGTCCTAATGCTCAGAGACTCTGAGTCCTACATGTCTGAGACTCTGTGATCGAGAATCAGGATTCTCTGATCATGAGTTCCATACATTTTGGATACCGAGGTCAAGAGTCCCACTGGTTTGGGACTCTTCGATCAAGGTTTCATATCGATGGACTTTGATGCCCGATTGCCCATCGAATTTAGACTCAATATTTATGAGAGATTTAATTAGTGATTTGATCACTAATTAACTCAATTTGATTGAGTAATTATTTTTGGTTCAAGTTCAATTGAATTGGATTCAGTTGGGCTTGACCTGATTAGGTTAAGAGTTGACCTAATCGCCTAGGTGGTTTGGTCCCTGATCTGATCAAGGGTTGGACTTAGTCAATTTTTGATTTGATTAAAATTTTATTGAGCCTAATTAAGCCTAATTATGTTGGGTTTAACTTAGTCTAATTGTGTCTAACCTATTTTGATAAAGTTGGTTCAATTAGATTGGTTTAAAATTTCAAACCACTTTGACTTATCTCCCTGCGCCACCTCACCCACCTGCGCCTATTAGAATTCATGAGAAACGAGTTCTCGTGAATTTTCTCCCACGCAGAAGTCTTCCCATGCCTCACTTGTGTGCGCCATTTTGAGTGGATAAAGATGATTGGTTGGCCATTCAAATTCAAATGATGTTTGAATTTGAATGGGCAACTAATCTCATGCGCTACCTTATCCACTTGTGCGCCACTTACTCTACACGAGAAAAAGTTTCTCGTATAAATTCTCCATGCACAAAGAACCCACGCCCCTTCTCTTCTCATGCCTAGAGTGGATAAAGATTGGTTGGTTGGTATTTGAATTCAAATTCGATTTGAATTCAAGTGAGCATCCACCTAGCTTTATCCTCTCACGCGGTGAAAACACTGAAAAGATGTGATCTTGCATCATTTTAAAATGAGAGAGAAGGTGGGGCATGCGATATCTGATCTGAGAGAGAAAGGGTGGCATGAGAAAGGCCTTCTACGTGAGAAAAGAAAAGAAAAGAAGAGAAAAGAAAAGAAGAGAGAAAGGGCGCAGGGTGTTTTGTGAGTACCCTAGGGTTTCTACCTAGGGTTTGGGAAGTGAGAAGATGAGCTACGAGTGTCGTGAGCTCACCAGACTTCAGGGAGAGCTTCATCAACCTCTCAAGGACCTTTGCTGATGATCCAGAGTATCTGAGGAGTCGACAGACATCGATCGAAAGAGTTTAATTAGCATCGGCCATCGAAAAAGTTCTGTAACGAACTAGCATTCGGGAGGAGCCGATTAGACCAGGAGCTTCATGTGGATGATCCACAGAGGTCAAACATACTGTGTGGCCGTATTGTGATGATCAGACCATCCCGACGGTAATCAGACTGCAGCAATCGACTACCTGCATGAAGGTAATGTGTTTTGAACACATAACAGTAAAATGTTTACTATAGAATTCGAAATTTCAAATTTAAATGCATGCTATATATATATATCATATTTAGATCCTTGTGTAGGGTTAATACATGTTAATTAATTAGATTAATTAATAATTTTTACTATAAAATTATAATTTTAAAAAAAATTTAAAATTATCATTTTACCTCTGCACTGAAAATTTTCCCACATTTCTTTCTTCCTTGGCATGAACAAAAGAGGAAACCATTCTTTTCTCGGGTGAGAGTGTAGGATTTCAGAGTGGGCATGCACAGTGGAAACATAATGGATTTCAAAATTTTAATAAAAAAATCCTAAATATTAAACCCTTAAACCAGTATCTCCTTGATGATTAACAATCATACATAACATAAATTCAAGATTAAATTTAAGTTATAGAAGAATACCTGCAGCGCTTAATCCAAATTTCGGCAGAACCTCCACCAGGCGCCCAAGTGTTTGCCCTCCAACGGTGATCCACACAGGGCTATGATCAGGATACCAACTCTTTGAGATGATTCCTCCTCCAAAATTCTCACTTTGAGAATCTTCTTGAACACCAGGACCTCAAGACGCTCTTCCTCTTCTCCTAGCCTTCCTATCCCTACCTTTCTTCTCTCTTTGTCTTTCTAATTCTCTTCCTAGACTCTTGTCCTAAAATCCGACTTGTCCTTTCTATTTTGGACTTGTCCTAACAAGAAAAGGAAGAGATTAATTGGACAATAGGGAGAGAATGTTAGAAAGAAAAGAGAAATTGGAAATCTGAATGAATCCAATCCCCCGACGCACCCCCCTTTAAATACTTAGCGATGGGTTGCCTTCGGGAATTTTTCGCGCCCCTTCCACGCACCTTCTTGCATCCATCAGAAAATCTCACACTTTATGATGAATTCTCATGCCTATCTGAAAGTTTTTGACACATGGCAATCATCGGAAAAAAAATCCAAGAGACGCTTCATGCAGAAGGACTCTTCGGAACATTTTTCTCCATGATTCTCCGATGAGTCACGCAGCTTCGCATGGCATAATTTTTTTCCACCATCCATCAATGTAATTTTGTCCATCCAATGGCCAAAAATTAAGGTGCTAACATGAGAATATTGTGGAAAAAAATTCAGATTAAAAAGTGGCGTGACAAATGGGTTAGAGTCCTTCACAAGTTGGACTCTTGGTCAGGCGCATGGATCAGGCTGACAGGATTTCTAACTTCAACAAATTTCCATGATTAAACCAGAAGGAATTTTAACTTCAAAAAAATTTCTGACGCTCAAAATAAAGTTAGGAATCATTCAAAAATTTATTTCATCATGGAACATAGGATAAGCTTGAGGATGAGACGTCCCATCTCATGGGATGCGAAAACTGTTTTTGCACACAAAAACTGCACCCACGCACAAGAAAAATTCTTGACTCATGGAGAATTGGTTTCCTGGTCCAAAGTTTTGGAACATGTAGAAAAGGACTGAACCAACTCAAATCTAAAATTTATTTAAATTAATTTGGCTTTAATTAGCCCAATCTGGAATTAATTTTAAACCTGATTCGAAAAAAGGAGCTAGTTTTTTGCAACATGTGCTAGCATGTCAATTTTGCAAACATGATCTAATCCAATTAGACCCCTGATCAATACCCTTTGTGTGTGACCCATTGGGTTCCACATCTAGCCAGTAATAGGTCTAAGTTCAAGTTGATTTGATTTGATTAGAATTTAATCTAACCGATCTAGATCCAATCGAGCTAACCCGATTTCAGCAATTAGAACTTTTTCTAATTGGTGATTGAATTAAACTCTTTAATTCGATCAAACCCATAAGATAAGATTGATGTCTAGCAACATATCATGTCTACCTAGAAGATATAAAATTTTTGATGGAAATACCAAAAATATCCTTCAGTGGAAAGTTATCGTGCAATTTGATCCTACGATCTCCCTGCACCCCGAATATGACTCTGGATATGGAATGATGTCAAATCCAATATCATACTCATATTTCTCTCAATCTTATATGATGATTTAATTAATAAAATATTAGAAACTCTTTTTAATTTTTATTTTGCTTTGATCAAAGGCTTCCTGAATCATCAATCGATCAGAAAAGTAGGATGCGATTTCCTCTTACCAGGAGTGATCGATTTCGTGTTGACCTACTCACAACCTCCATACACATTCTACCATATCTAGAACACCCCGTACATAACTAAGTCATGAATGAGTATGAACCAAAAAATATGAATTCATGTATACAAGGTTCTATGGTAGTCTCAGGTCAAAGGATTACATGCACAACTCCCACTATAAGAAAATATCTCTTGACAGGTAAGTAAATTCCATAAGATGTTTCTTAAGTCAGATCAATTCAGTGAACTCATTCTCTAATGAGCACCCACTTCCTTGTATTAGTGTCTCATACAAGTGGCATATGAGATCTGCCACCCTCTCCATCGAGCATACATAGAAAGTGCTAATCTATTCGGAACATTGATCTCCCACTCAATGCTCCTATGACTAGGAATATTCTAAATCAAGATTTTTAGGATTTTAGATCTCATAGGTATGATCTCATCATAACCCTAAACCTATTTTCCTGATTTATGGAGTTCATCATAATCATTACTAAAGTAAGATGCAACATATGATGAAAATGCCTTTTATTATTTAAAGAGTCAATACATAAGTCTGAAAGATTACAAGGAAAACCCATCAAAATATAAATTTCGATTGGCTTGTAGGGCATATTCCTTTCAATCTCCCACTTGCACTAAAGCCAATCACCCTTATATTTTATCCCCATACAATCGAGATGGCGATCGAACTGCTGCTGTGGTAGAGCCTTAGTGAATGGGTCTGCTATGTTATTCTTTGTTTCTACTCGTTCAATGACAACATCTTGTCTTTCGATTATTTCACGAACGAGATGGAAGCATCTTAGAATGTGCTTGGATTTATGATGAGACCTTGGTTCCTTTGCTTAAGCAACTGCTCCAGTATTATCACAGTAAAGTGGTACTGGATTCTTAATCTCAGGAATGACACCCAACTCAGTGATGAACTTCTTCATCCAGACAGCTTCCTTGGCGGCTTTACTTGCAACTATATATTCTGCCTCAGTGGTTGAGTCAGCTACAGTCTGCTGCTTGGAACTTTTTCAACTAATAGCTCCACCATTAAGAGTAAAGACATACCCTGAAGTGGACTTACTATCATCAGGGTCTGATTGAAAACTAGAGTCAGAATAACTTTCTGGTTTTAAATCAGATCCTCCATATACTAAAAAAATATCTTTAGTCCTTCTTAGGTACTTAAGAATATTTTTCACTGCTTTTCAATGATCTTCTCCTGGATCAGCCTGAAATCTACTAACTATGCCTAAGGCATAGGCAACATCAGGCCTAGTACATAGCATAGCATACATGATCGACCCTACTGCCGAAGCATAGGAAATAGAACTCATTCTATTTCTCTCTTTCGATGTTTTAGGAGACATCCTTTTAGAGAGATGTATGCCTTGACTCATGGGTAAATAACCTCTTTTACTTCCATCCATGCTAAACCTCTTTAGCACTAAGTCTATGTACCTGGATTGGGACAAGGCTAACATCCTCTTAGATCTATCTTTATAGATCTTTATACCTAGTATATAGGATGCTTCACCCAAATCCTTCATGAAAAACTTACTTGATAGCCATGTCTTGACCGATTGTAACATTGGGATATCATTCCCAATAAGAAGTATGTCATCCACATATAAAACTAAGAAGATAATGGCCCTCCCACTAGTCTTCTTGTATACACAAGGTTCATCCATATTTTTGATAAAGCCAAACTCTTTGACTGTAACATCAAATCGGATGTTCCAACTCCTCGAGGCCTGTTTTAATCCATAAATAGATTTCTTAAGCTTGCATACCTGATTTTCTCTCCCTTTTGAGATAAACCCTTCTGGCTGAGACATGTAAACCTCTTCCTCAAGATAACCATTAAGGAAGGCGGTCTTCACATCCATTTGCCAAATCTCATAATCATGGTATGCTGCTATTGCAAGCATAATCCGTATAGATTTGAGCATGGCAATAGGTGAAAATGTTTCATCATAATCAATACCCTGTTTTTGCCTGAAACCTTTGGCTACTAATCTGCTTTATAGGTTTCAACTTGGCCATCCACTCGAATCTTTTTCTTATAGACCCATTTGTATCCAATAGGGGTCACACCCTCTGGTGCATCAACCAAAGTCCATACTTGGTTGGAATACATAGAGTCCATTTTGAATTTCATAGCCTCTAGCCATTTATCTGAGTCCCTTCTTATGATAGCTTCCGTATAAGTCAAAGGTTCATTATTCTCAATGATGTGGGCTTCATTATTCTCAATAATGAACCCATACCTCATAGGTGCATTCCGCACCCTATCCGACCTTCGAAGAGGATGTATACTTTGTGTTTGTACTTCATTAATGGATATTTTTGGTTGAGGATCATCTTGTGCTTGCATTTGTAGGTCTTGAACTTCTCCAAGTTCAATTTTCTTCCCACTGCCTCTTTCTAGGATAAACTCTTTTTCCATAAAAGTGGCATATTTACTGACAAACACCTTATGTTCAGTAGGATGGTAAAAGAGGTATCCTATACTCTCTTTAGGATAACCTACAAACAAGCATTTATCTGCCCTAGTACTCAGCTTATGTCCAAAATTTCTTTGAACATAAGCTGGACAGCCCCATATCTTAAGATACTTAAGATTAGGCTTTTTTCCTCTCCATATCTCATATGGAGTGCTTGGTATAGATTTTGAAGATACTCTATTCAAGATATAGACAGCAGTTTCTAGGGCATATCCCTAGAAAGAAATTGGCAAATCTGTAAGGCACATCATGGACCGCACCATATCTAATAAAGTGCGATTCCTCCTTTCTGCTACACCATTTAGCTGTGGTGTATAGGGAGGGGTTCATTCTGAGAGAATTCTATTTTCTTTAAGATGATCTAAAAATTCATTGGATAAGTATTCTCCTCCTCGATCAGATAGAAGGATTTTAATACTTTTTTCAGTTTGTTTCTCGACCATACTTTGATACTCTTTAAATTTATCAAAGGCTTCGGACTTGTATTTCATATGATACACATATCCAAACCTAGATAAATTATCAGTGAATGTTATAAAATAAGAGTATCCTCCTCTGGCTTCTGTTGTCACAGGACCACATACATCAGTATGTACAAGTCCTAATAACTCACTTATCCTTTCTCCATGTCCACTAAATGGAGTCTTAGTCATTTTTCCCATAAGACAAGTTTCACAAGTACCTAATGATTCATAATCATAAGGATCAAAGAACTCTTCTTTGTATAACTTGTTAATCCTTGTCTCACTTATATGACCAAGTCGACAATGCCAAAGTATTATTCAACTCTTCTCTCTTTCGCTTTTTACTTTCATTAATATGGAAAATATTATCATTAGATAGAATTAGAAGACCATTATTAATAATGCCATGACAGATAATTTCATTAGAAAAAGAAATTGAGCAACTATTGCTCTTTCCGTTTATTTCATAACCTCGTTGCAATAGTAACGATACAGAAATAATATTTCTAATGATCTTAGGCATATAATAACAGTTTTCTAGCTCTAAGATCTTTCCAGAAGGTAACTTTAACATATATGTCCCTACAACCTTTGCTTGGATTGACTCTCCTCCAGCGCCGTAGAGCTCGAAGTCACCCTTCTTCAGCACTCTAATGTTCTGCAGCCCCTGCAACGACTTGCAGATATGAGAACCGCAGGCAGTATCCAATACCCAAGAGTCTGAATTGGAATAACTTAATGACAAAATTGTATGTATCTCATACATACCTTTTGGTGCATCGCTTGCACCTGCCTTTATAGTTGCAAGATATAATTTGCAATTTTTTTTTCAGTGTCCTGTCTTGCCGCAGTGAAAGCAGGTACCCTGTTCGGAGACTTTCTTCCCCTTCTTCTTCATCTTGCCACCCTTAGGATTCAGTGCTTTTTTTGAACCCTTAAAACCTGACTTCTTCTTAGAGGTTTTACCCACAAGAAGAAGTGGAGCCTTTTCTTTCTTAATATGGCTCTCAGCTGTCTTAAGCATATTTAACAACTCAGGTAAGGAGGTATTTAGTTTGTTCATATGATAGTTCACAACAAACTGAGTGAATGACTTGGAAAGAGATTGCAGGATCAAATCCTGACTTAATTCTCCATCCATCACAAAACTAAGTTGACCCAATCTAGTGATCAGATCAATGACCTTCAGGACATGGTCTTGTACGGATGATCTCTCAGTCATTCTAGCATGGAATAACTGCTTAGATATCTCATATCTAGCAGTTCTACTCTGTTCTCCATACAACTCTTTAAGATTGAGGAGTATGGATTGAGTATCCATGCTCTCATGCTGCCTCTGCAACTCATTGCTCATAGAGGTCAGTATGATGCACTTGATAGTCAAACTGTCATTCTTCCACATCCTGTATGTGGATACCTCCTCTTCTGTGGCATCATCCCCAACCTCTTGTGGTTCAGAGATGTCAAGAATATAGGAGAGTTTCTTCTGAGTGAGTACGATCTTTAAATTCTTCAACCAGTCTACATAATTGGGACCGGGCAACTTGTTGGAATCTAAAATTTCTCGCAATGATAATGAAGATGCCATTTGTAGAATTTAATCTACAATAATTAAAGAATATTACATAAGCAAATAACTCATATTAACTCATACAATTAAATAAGGTCTTTAGATTTAATTGTACCTCTCACTATTTTATCGAACATCATAACCCTCTACTATGATGAACGAGACATATGTTATATTTATCTTTGTGGGATTGAGACCCTAATTCTTCATAATGATCTTGTGTTAACACAACAAACCTTTATGAGTTCATAGGTAGGAAACTCTTTCCAATTGCATCTCATGCAATTTTCAATATTATATCTTGGCCTCTAAAATATTATTAGCCTTATGTTAACACAACAAGCTATAATATTTAAGTTAAGTTAGACCCTTCATTTCAATACAGTCAAATTCTAATATAACTGCCCTTGTGTTAACACAACAAAGCAGTATATTCAAAATTGCCGTAAGCATCTTCTATGCACCAGGATTATGTTATATCAATCCTTATGACAAGCCTCATGTTAACATAACAAACTAACCATAGTTCATGATGTAACATTAACCTAGCATGAAGGAAGGCCCTTAATAGTATTTTCAACATTAGGATTTTTCAATATCAAGATCGCTTAATCAAATTGGCCAGGTAAGTAAGGTGGGGGTCCCTCCGTTGCTTTCTTTAGACACCAATAAATTGGCCAGGTCAGACAACGAAACCAATTAAAAAACTACCTATAGCACTTTCCTAGACACCAATTGATCAATTAATCAAGAATTGGTTAACCCATAGTTGCATATCACTACCACTTAATATAATTTTCTAATGAGGGCTTTTATTTAGTCTCATGGATATTCTAACTACATAATACCCATTTATGTATCAACATTAAAATTTTCTACATGTGCAAGTATTACATATGGACATTCATCATCCTAGGACAACCTTGCAGCATAATCTCGTTATGCTAAGACAACCTTATGTCAAGATGATGAAGTGGTGAATGATATATGTATTATTTCATATCATCATATGAAAGCATAAATTATTTTATAGTATAAATCATACTATGGATCACATAAATATTATGTATATATGATTGAACCAAACAAGGCTGGCTCTGATACCACTGTAGGGTTTCAGAGTGGGCATGCACAGTGGAAACATAATGGATTTCAAAATTTTAATAAAAAAATTTAAAATATTAAACCCTTAAACCAGTATCTCCTTGATGATTAACAATCATATATAACATAAATTCAAGATTAAATTTAAGTTATAGAAGAATACCTGCAGCGCTTAATCCAAATTTCGATAGAACCTCCACCAGGCGCCCAAGTGTTCGCCCTCCAACGGTGATCCACACAGGGTTATGATCAGGACACCAACTCTTTGAGATGATTCTTCCTCCAAAATTCTCACTCTGAGAATTTTCTTAAACACCAGGACCTCAAGACGCTCTTCCTCTTCTCCTAGCCTTCCTATCCCTACCCTTCTTCTCTCCTTGTCTTCCTTAATTCTCTTCCTAGACTCTTGTCCTAAAATCGGACTTGTCCTTTCTATTTTTGGACTTGTCCTAATAAGAGAAGGAAGAGACTAATTGGACAATAGGGAGAGGATGTTAGAAAGAAAGGAGGAATTGAAAATCTGAATGAATCCAATCCGCCGGCGCACCCCCCTTTAAATACTTAGCGATGGGTTGCCTTCGGGAATTTTTCGCGCCCCTTCCATGCGCCATCTCGCATCCATCAAAAAATCTCATGCCTCCTGATGAATTCTCATGCCTATCTGGAAGTTTTTGACACATGGCAATCATCGGGAAAAAATCCAAGAGACACTTCATGCAGAAGGACTCTTCAGAATATTTTTCTCCATGATTCTCCGATGAGTCACGCAGCTTCGCATGGCATAATTTTTTTCCACCACCTATCAATGTAATTTTGTCCATCAAATAGCCAAAAATTAAGGCGCTAATATGAGAATGTTGTGGAAAAAAATTCAGATTAAAAACTGGCGTGACAAATGGGTTAGAGTCCTTCACAAGTTGGACTCTTAGTCAGGTGCATGGATCAGGCTGACAGGATTTCCAACTTCAACGAATTTCCACGATTAAACCAGAAGGAATTTTAACTTAAAAAAAATTTTTGATGCTCAAAATAAAGTTAGAAATTATCCAAAAATTTATTTCATCATGGAACATAGGATAAGATCAATGATGTGGCATCCCATCTCATGGGATGCGAAAACTATTTCTGCACACAAAAACTGCACCCACGCACAAGAAAAATTCTTGACTCATGGAGAATTGGTTTCCTAGCTCCAAATTTTTGGTACATGCAGAAAAGGACTGAACCAACTCAAATCAAAAATTTATTTGAATTAATTTGGCTTTAATTAGCTCAATCTGGAATCAATTTTAAACCCAATTTGAAAAAAGGAGCTAGTTTTTTGCAACATGTGCTAGCATGTCAATTTTGCAAACATGATCTAATCCAATTAGACCCCTGATCAATACCCTTTGTGTGTGACCCATTGGGTTCCACATCTAGCCAGAAATAAGTCTGAGTTCAAGTCAATTTGATTTGATTAGAATTTAATCTAACCGATCTAGATCCAATCGAGCTAACCTGATTTCAGCAATTAGAACTCTTTCTAATTGGTGATTGAATTAAACTTTTTAATTCAATCAAACCCATAAGACAAGATTGACGTCCAGCAATGTATCATGTCTACCTGGAAGATATAAAATTTTTGATAGAAATACCAAAAATACCCTTCAGTGGAAAGTTATCGTGCAATTTGATCCTGCGATCTCCCTGCACCCCGAATATGACTCTGGATATGAAATGATGTCAAATCCAATATCATACTCATATTTCTCTCAATCTTATATGATGATTCAATTAATAAAATATTAGAAACTCTTTCTAATTTTTATTTTGCTTTGATCAAAGGCTTCCTGAATTATCAATTGATCAGAACAACTAGGATGCAATTTTCTCTTACCAGGAGTTATCGATTTCATGTTGACCTACTCACAACCTCCATACACATTCTACCATATCTAGAACACCCCGTACATGACTAAGTCATGAATGAGTATGAACCAAAAAATATAGATTCATGTATACAAGGTTCTATGGTAGTCTCAGGTCAAAGGATTACATGCACAACTCCCACTATAAGAAAATATCTCTTGACAGGTAAGTAAATTCCATAAGATGTTTCTTAAGTTGGATCAATTCAGTGAACTCATTCTCTAATGAGCATCCACTTCCTTGTATTAGTGTCTCACACAAGTGGCATATGAGATCTGCCACCCTCTCCATCGAGCATACATAGAAAGTGCTAATCTATCCGGAACATTGATCTCCCACTCAATGCTCCTATGACTAGGAATATTCTAAATCAAGATTTTTAAGATTTTAGGTCTCATAGGTATGATCTCATCATAACCCTAAACCCATTTTCCTGATTTATGGAGTTCATCATAATCATTACTAAAGTAAGATGCAACATATGATGAAAATACCTTTTATTATTTAAAGAGTCAATACATAAGTCTGAAAGATTACAAGGAAAACCCATCAAAATATAAATTTCGATTGGCTTGTAGGGCATATTCCTTTCAGAGAGGACTAGAACTATTCTAGATTTTTGGATGAGGAAAAAATCAAAATGAAGAGAGTCTTCATCTAATTTTTCTCCACCATCTAGCATCTTCCTCTAATCCATCTTCGACATCGAAAATATCTGAGATAATCAAAGAAGAAGATCAAGTTAGATCTGCCATCAGAAGTCAACTGCACGAGCTAGCACTCCTGCGGAGGGCTGATCGATTCGAGGGCTTTGTGTGGACCATCCGTAGAGGTCGGATGCTTGTGCAGCTGCGAGTGACCATAGAAGACTTCCAGATCTATGTTCTCAATTATGGAGTTTGACTATCCACACTCAGATATTGAGTTCGGAATTTTAGAAGTGGTAGATTAAATCTATTACTAAATACTATTTTTGGTTCACATGCTTGTTATTTTAGATTCAGATTTCTATGCATATAAATTCATATCATAGATCTATTTGTAGAAGTTTTAAGATCTGATCTTATACATATATTTATAGATTAAATAGTTTAATCTAATATTTTTTCACTGAAAAAATTTTGAAATGCATGCATGAAATTCCTGCGCATCCCAACAGCTTGTCCTAAAATCAGATTGTTCATGTGTTGAACATATAATCTGATATTTGTATGATGAATCATTTAGGAAATGGGTTCTAAAGTGGTCTTAGTAGAGGTTTCGAAGGCATACAAGCAGTGGTGCAACCCATTCTTACGAAAGACAATCGACAGTAAATTTGCAAAAAAAGCTACAGCACTACGACGAATTGGGAAGGGCCCTGATCAGTCCTGTGTGGATCACCATTGAAGGACTTCTACTTTAGAGTCTTGTGGAGATCTCAATATTACCAGATAATAATCTTCATGTTGGTATATGACTTCTGATCTCTTCTTATTATACATGCTTATGTTATTTGATGGTAATTGTTGGGTATAAAATACCCCCCAGCCGAAGTTCGTATCAGGAGTGACCCTCCAGGTATTCTACCGATGTCCGACCTTCGGCGACATCTTTTCGAACCTCTCCGATGGTCGAGCCTCTGCAACGTTCCCGAGTTCTGTCGATGTATAAACCCCTACCAGTGTCGACCGGATTCTCCACGATGGACGGACTCCATCCAAGTTTCTACGGTGGTCGACCACCTTCTAGACTTCATCCAGGCTCCTACGGGAGTCGGACTTCTTCCCCGAGCTCCAACTGCAGGTAGCCTTCGTCCGGGATCCTATGGGGGCCAGACTTCTTCTCCAAACTCTGGCTGTAGGTAGACTCCGTCCGGGCTCCTACGGGAGTCAGACTTCTTCCCCGAGCTCCAACTGCAGGTAGACTTCGTCCGAGCTCCTACGGGAGCTGGACTTCGTCCCCAAACTCCGATTGAAGGTAGACTCCGTCCGAGCTCCTACGGGAGCTGGACTTCCACCCAGAACTCCTGTTGCAGGTAGACCTCATCCGAACTCCTTCAAGGGCCGGACTCCGAGCTTCTGCTACAAGCGGTCTACTTTAAATTTCTACTACGAGTGGTCCGCACCGGACTTCCACTGTAAGCCTTCACCCGAGCTTCCATTGTGGATGAATTCCTTCCGAATTTCTATTGCAGGCAGGCTTCGACTGAGCTTCCTCGATAAATGATCCCCATCTGAGCTTCTACGGAGATCGGACTCCGACCGAACTTCTGTAGCGGACAGATTTCGGACGAACTCCTACGACACACGGACTCCAGCAGCCGGACCCCCCCAGTGGATGAACCTCTCCAGCACCGTCCGACATCCACTACCGGTCGACCCGCTGTCGAATTCTGTGTGAAATCAAACTTCATCTATGGAAAGCCTCTGACCGAGCTCCTACAGCAAATGGCCCTCGCCTGCAGTATTAACGCCCAAGGCACCCAACGGTAGAAGGCTCGCCAGCGACATCCGAGCTCCTCTCTGATGGATAGCTACCTCTCTCCGCCAGACACCTCAACCGAGCTTCGGCCGACAGGCCTGGACCCCCTGGCAGGCCACAGTAATGGCCACGACTCTGATCCACTTCCTGCGACGGATTCCGCATGGCTCCACCACTCTCTGGCAAGTCACGATAACGGACACTGCTCTACTCCCCGCAACAGGCTCCACATGGCGGGCCACGGTGATGGCCACGACTCCACTCCACTACTCTTCATAACAAACTCCTCCTGGCCCCGAACGGCCCACTACCAGGCAGTTACAAACATCGCTATCAGTCTGTTGCACCCTCCACCTATAAAAAGGGGATCCCAGATACGTTATTCTCTATGCTCTAATTTCTATCTCGAAACTCTGCTAAAATTTTCGTTCGAGCACTCCATTCTTGTTGAGGCAGAGAACTGACTTGAGCATCGGAGGGTCTTGCCGGAGCACCCCCAACTCCGGTTTAGACTTTCTTTGCAGGTCCCAGCGGCGACCGCGACTCCCTCGACTCCAGCTTCTCCGACGCCAGTGGATTTTTGCACCAACAGGATTGGCGCTAGAGGAAGGGCTGTGTCTTCGTAGTACCCTTGTTCTTAAAGGAGCACTCAATGGGACCACCTCCGGTCATCTTCTCTGACATCCTCTCCTCTGGTCTCCTGCCTGATCTCCACCTGATGCCTCCTCGAAGGGCATCCTCCAGGCGGTCAACGGCCTCCGCAGCCATATCTCAGCGAGCTCTGCAAGCCTCAGCCCCATCTCCAGTTTCCCAGGCTCCTCTTCCTCTAGCGACAGCAGTCGGCATGGAGCAGTCCGATGATCGACCTCCGACCGATTTCACCAACACCATCTCGAGAGAATCCCGGCATGGAACAACCGGTGTATTGGCCGGACCTCCCAAGCGACCAAGGATTGAGGAATCCATAACCTTTACTGAGGAAGATGCTCGGGGAGTTCCATTCCCCCACAACGATGCGGTTGTAGTTTCTTTAAATATAGCTAATTATGATGTGCACCACATTTTTGTCGACAATGAAAGTTCGACCGACATTTTATTCTATGACGCCTTCTCAAAAATGTCCATCTTTGACGGTCGTTTGGGGCCGATTAGCTCCCCTCTGGTAGGGTTTACCGACAATGCTATCCCGGTGGAGGGGGTAATAACTTTGACTGTAGCTGTGGATCGATACCCAAGACAATCTAGGGCTTTGGTAGATTTTCTGATGGTGAAGGCGCTGTCAGCCTACAATGCAATCCTCAGCCGACCTGGCCTCAATGCCCTCCGGGCCGTGGTGTCGACCTACCATTTGAAATTAAAATTCCCAACTAACCAGGGAGTCGGAGAAGTCAAGAGAGACCAAGCCCTAGCCAGACACTGCTACAGCATAGCCTTGCAAAGAAGTGACCAATCTGACCTTTGTCCGGTTGATGGATTGGACGCCCACGATGATCTCACTGAGGAAAGGGGCGGGCCAATCGAAGATCTGGTTTCAATCCCTTTGGATGATGGGAATACATAGCATGTGGTGAAGATCGATTCCAACCTAGGGGAAGAGGTGCGGACGCAGCTCATTGATTTCCTACGAAAGAATGTGGATGTTTTCGCTTAGGTTCCAGCAGACATGCCAGGGATTGACGCAGAGGTCATGGAACATCGTCTGGCTGTTGATCCAAAGCATCTACCGACGAAAGAAAAAATCTGAGGTCATGCACCGGAAAGGCAAAAAGCAATAGCCGAGGAAGTGGATAAACTCCTGAAAGTCGGATTCATTAGAGAGGTCAATTATCCTGACTGGATTTCCAACGTTGTCCTAGTCAAAAAGGCAAACGGCAAGTGGAGGATGTGTATAGACTTCAAAAAGCTTAATAAAGCCTGCCCAAAGGACAGCTACCCTCTGCCCAGAATTGATCAACTGGTGGATGCAACCTCGGGCCATGAGCTTCTTACCTTTATGGATGCATTGTCTGGCTATAATCAAATCAGAATGGTGCCAGAAGATGAAGCAAAGACTGCTTTCATTACTAACCGTGGTCTTTACTGTTACAGGATCATGCCTTTCGGCCTCAAAAATACAGGTGCGACCTATCAGCGGCTGGTGAATAAAATCTTCAAGGAGCAGATCAGCCGCAATAAGGAGGTCTACGTAGACGACATGCTCGTGAAAAGCAAATCTTCAACGAACCACATCGCCGCCTCGAGGAGACCTTCGGCACCCTTCAAAATATAAGATGAAGCTGAACCCGACTAAGTGTGCTTTCGGAGTGACCTCGGGGAAGTTCCTGGGCTTCATGGTATCGGGGTGCGGGATTGAAGCCAATCCGAAGAAAATTCACGCCATTCAGGAGATGGCCGTCCCGAAGTCGATAAAAGAGGTTCAGCGCCTTACAGGGAGGGTGGCAGTCCTGAATTGCTTCGTTGCGAGGTCGGCCGAACGATGCTTATCCTTCTTCCAAACCCTCAAGTAGTCGAAGAACTTCTGTTGGACCACTGAGTGTCAACAGGCATTCGAAGAACTAAGGAGCTACCTCGGCTCACCTCCACTATTGGTGAAGCCCGAGCCTAGGGAGGAGTTGTTCTTGTACCTGGCGGTCTCCCCTATGGTCCTCGCAGCAGTTCTTGTCAAGGAAGAAGCAAAAATTCAACGGCTGATCTACTACATCAGTCGCGCATTGAGGGATGCCGAAATCAGATATACTAAATTAGAGAAACTAACTTGTACCCTGTTGATTGCAGTCCGGAGGCTCCGACCTTACTTTCAAGGGTACACCATAACGTTGCTCGCCGACCAGCCGATTAAGACGATTCTGCATCGGGCGGATGCTTTCGGGATGATAGCGAAATGGGCGATCGAGCTCACAGAATTTGACATCAACTATCAACCTAGGCCGACAGTAAAAGCCCAGATATTGGCAGATTTTATAATAGAATGCACTATCTCAGAGGAGGCCGAACCTGAAAAAGGTGAAGTTGACGGCCTGAAGTCCCGACTGAACTCCTCTGAAGAAGAAACAGACCCCTCTGATTGCTTTTGGGCCCTCTATGTGGATGGATCCTCCAACATGTCGGGCACAGATGCGGGCCTGATTTTGATTAGTCTGGAGGGGATCATCACGGAGTACGTGCTGCGCTTCGAATTCTCCACAACGAATAATGGGGTGGAATACGAAGCTCTGATCGCAGGATTGAGGATCGCCAAAGAATTAGGAGTAGATTGGCTCCAAGTTTACAGCGACTTCCAATTGGTAGTGGGACAAGTCAGTAGAAACTACGAAGCACGGGAGGACAGCATGGCTAAATATCTTGAAAAAGTAAAGGAGCTCGTCCCCGCCTTTAGTAACTTCAACATCAGGCAGATTTCAAGAACAAAAAATGTCAGGGCCGATCTTCTCTCCAAGTTGGCTACGCTGGCTCCGGCTGAATTGCCCAAGGTTGTTCTCTTTGAAGTTCTAAAGTGCTCAAGTACGGAAGAATCACGGCCTGTGATGGAAATTGGCCATGAACCCAGTTGGATCGACCCACTGGTGGCATATCTCAGAGACGGGATTCTCCCTCATGATGCAAAAGAGGCTCGGAAGCTCCGAAATCAAGCCTCCCGATACATCCTTTATGAGGACAAGTTGTACAAGAGATCGTACTCTCTGCCCCTTTTAAAATATCTCCGGCCTTCGAAAGCTGATTACGCCTTGTGGGAGGTGCACGAAGGAATCTGCGGAAGCCATCTGGGGGCTAGATCCTTATCCCATAAGTTGCTCCACCAAGGGTATTACTGGCCGACAATGTATCGTGACTCCATTGAGTACGTCAGAAAGTGTGACCGATGTCAGAGATATGCCAACATCTAGAGACAGCCCGCCTCCAAGCTTACACCCTTGAGTGCCCTATGGCCGTTCGCGCAATGGGGAATGGATATCCTTGGACCCTTTCCCATGGCGTCGGAGCAGAGAAAGTTCCTCCTAGTAGCAATTGACTATTTCACCAAGTGGGTTGAAGCCGAACCGCTGGCAAAAATCACAGAAGCTAAAGTGCAAGACTTCATCTGGAAGTCAATCGTTTGCAGGTTTGGCCTACCGAGAATCCTAATTACTGATAATGGACGGCAATTTGCGGGAGCGAGATTCGTCGAATTTTGTGAAGACCTAAACATCTCCCACAACTTCACATCGGTAGCCCATCCTCAGGCCAACGGCGAAGCCGAAGTGACCAACAGAACTCTGCTGCAAGGAATCAAGGCAAGGCTCGAAAAAGTGAAGGAAACTTGGACAGACGAACTTTATCATGTATTGTGGGCATACCGAACTACCCAAAGATTGCCCACGGGGGAAACCCCCTTCGCTCTAGCCTTTGAAACGGAGGCTGTTATCCCAATTGAGCTCAAACTCCCGTCGGCACGAGTCGTGGCATTCAACGAACATCACAATTCGCAAGGTCTTAAAGCCAACCTCGACTTGTTAGAAGAAAAGCGGGAGGTAGCTCAAGTTCGGATGGCAGCCTACAGACAGAAAGTCGCCCGCTATTATAACTCCCGAATCAAAAATAAAGTCTTCAGAGCAAGAGACGTAGTGCTTCGACGAGCCACTGTCTCGCAACCTCAGGATCGAGGGAAGCTTGCCCCAAATTGGGAAGGCTCGTACAAAGTCAAGGAGGTAGTCCAGCCCGAAACTTACTACCTCAAGGAGCTCGGAGGAGCAGACCTCCCGCAACCATGGAGCTCGAAAAATTTACGAATGTATTATCGATAACTTTACTTTAAATAAAAGTTTTATATCCACATATCTTCTCTCTTGGCATGAGCCTATATCGACAGGATAATCGAAATAAACCGTATCGGGAGCAGGAGGAGAACCTCGTCTCGACACAATCGAAGGCCCGGTTACCCTTAGACCAGATGCGGGGAGAGGCCCTGCAGTGCCCATATGTGCCCCCACAGCCCTGTTAAGGACAGGAGGAGAATCTCGCCCTAACAGGAGCAAAGTCGAAGGCTCGGTTACACTTAGACCGGATGGGGGAAGAGGCCCTGCAACACCCATATGTGCCCCCACAGCTCTGTTAGGGACAGGAGGAGAACCTCGCCCTAACAGGAGCAAAGTCGAAGGTCCGGTTACACTTAGACTGGATGGGGGGAGAGGCCCTGCAACGCCCATATGTGCCCCCACAGCCCTGTTAGGGACAGAGGAAGAATCTCACCCTAACAGGAGCAAAGTCGAAGGCCCGATTACCCTTAGACCGGATGGGGGGAGAGGCCCTGCAACGCCCATATGTGCCCCCACAGCTCTATTAGGGATAGGAGGAGAACCTCGCCCTAACATGAGTAAAGGTGAAGGCCCGGTTACCCTTAGATCTGATGGGGGGAGAGGTCTTGCAACGTCCATATGTGCCCCCGCAGTCCAATTAGAAACAGAAGGAGGACCTCATCCTAACCTGAGCTGAAACCGATTACATCAGAAATAGGGGAAGGACCTCGTCCTAACACCAATTAAGGTCTGGTCATTCAAGACCAGATAAGAGAAAGGGGACCTCCTCAGTGGCCCCTCCGCACTCCCACGACCCCATTAAGAGCAGAGGGAAAACCCTCACTCGAGAAAAGAAAAAGTAAAAGGGGAGGGGGGTTAAAAAGGAAAATGACGAACTACATCAGAGATAAATAGAAAATAAATTACATCAAAGATACAGGGAGCCTCGTCTCAGCGAGGATTGGGGTTCTTATCAAAATCCTCGATCTCCAAGAGAGCTCTCAACACAGGCCAAGGATAAGATGGCTTCCTCGGGGCGACGAGAAGCTCAGACTTTCGAGCTCGAATTCTGAAAGGAGGCATCAAACTCGAATGGTCCCGGATAAATCTGCGGCCATAAACAAAAGGATGGGTCAATGCAACGACGATCGGGTACCTCCGAACGGCATCGATATCAAACAAGACAAAAGCCGAAAGAAGCTCGGCAAATGACAATTCAACACGTGAGTAAAAGAGGTAACGAAAAATTCTCTTCTCACGTCATTAACTAAGTATGCATTACAAAGCCCTTGAGGCTAAAGAAGAAAGATGACAAGAAAAGCAAGCCGACGTGGCGACGATCAGGAACCTCCAGACAACATCGGCATCGAACAAAAAAAAAAAAAAGGGGAATACAACAATAACAATAGTGAATGAAAGAAGTTCGACAGGCGACAATTTGACGCAAAGTGCAGACAAGGTAACAAAAATCTCCTTTTCATTCTTGATTAACAAGGTGTACATTACAAAGCCCTGAGGATCGAGAAAAAAAGAACATTACTACAAGACTTGAAAAGAATACATTAGAGACCACTTCAAGCTTTCGACTTCTCCTTCCGGTTCCATCCTTCTCAGTAGTATTTTTCAGTGTGTGTGATGAATCCATCGGCTCTCGCCCCCCGCCTCGTTCCGCTCCATTGCCGAAACCCCAACCCTAGGGGGAAAAAGGGGGGATAGAATTCAAGGGGCGGCAGCAGCGACGGCAGCGGCAACGATGACCTGTATCAGAAAGAACCGAAAGTACCCTGGAGGCCGCGATAACGTCGGAGGCATGCACCACCACTGTGTGCTCCCCGACAACCACCATCCTAGGTACTTCGGCGAGGTCGACATGCGCTACTTCCACTGCCCCCGCAACAAGTTCTACTATCCCACCGTCAGTGCCGATCGCCTCTAGTCCCTCGACCCCGATGATGTCAAGAAACCCGCCACAGCTTATGACGGTAACTCTACCCCCTTGACCGGTGTCGCCCCGTTCAACTACTTCAAAATTCTCAGGCAGGATGAGCTCACCGGCTGGTTCCATTATTAAATCCCTTTTGTTGAAGGAATTCTCCCTCGAGCCCCCTTCGAAGCTGTGGGAACCCTCAGTGGCAGTTCGGCAGCTGCTGAACTTGCAGGCCACTGTTTCCCCCCTCCTACTCCTCTCGATCCGTAGCATCCTCTCGAGATTGACCTCTGAGGCAGAAGCTTCGACGGAAGAACTCCTCGAAAGGGCTCGAAAGACTGAAGGCGGCGGGGAGCCGGCAGAGATGGCGAAGATTGGCGTGAAGAATGCTTAGGGTCGAAAAGGGCATCGATGGGCGGCTAAACTCTCAGGCAGAAGAAAGGCGTCGTCTAGACTCTCAGGCGAAATGAAGTCCCTGGAGGGAAGGAGGGGATTTAAATAAGCGACGGGGCCTGGCACAGTTATGGTGGCGGATATCCCTAGATCAACCAATACCCGCCACGTGTCCCACTCACCATGACGTAGGGCTGACTGCTGGCGGGACCATTATGGTGTGGCGCTTGGGACTATGCTCCAGCAGAAATTCCGAAAGGACTCTTCGGATCGCCCTAATTGAAAAAAGACTCCAACATGCGTGCATTAAATGCCAGGATTTTCGAGGGCGGTCGTACGCAGGATTCAAGGAGGCAACTTCGACTGTAAAAATTTCTCTGTACTTCCTTCATTCGAAACTTAAACTCGAAAGTAGGGGGACTGGTGTTGGGTATAAAATATCCTCCAGCTGAAGTTCGTGTCAGGAGTGACCCTCCAGGTATTCTACCGACGTCTGACCTTCGGCGACATCTTTTCGAACCTCTCCGACGGTCGAGCCTCCGCAACATTCCTGAGTTCTGCCAATGGATAAACCCCTACCAGTGTCGATCGGATTCTCCATGATGGACAGACTCCATTCAAGTTTCTACGGTGGTCGACCACCTTCTAGACTTCGTCCAGGCTCCTACGGGAGTCAGACTTCTTCTCCGAGCTCCAACTGCAGGTAGCCTTCGTTCGGGCTCCTACGGGGGCCGAACTTCTTCCCCGAACTTCGGCTGCAGGTAGACTCTGTTCGGGCTCCTACGGGAGTCAGACTTCTTCTCCGAGCTCCAACTGCAGGTAGACTTCGTCCAAGCTCCTACGGGAGCCAGACTTTATCCCCGAACTCCGATTGAAGGTAGACTCCGTTCGAGCTCCTATGGGAGCCAGACTTCCGCCCTGAACTCTTGTTGCAAGTAGACCTCATCCGAACTCCTACAAGGGCCGGACTTCAAGCTTCTGCTACAAGCAGTCCACTTTAAATTTCTACTATGAGTGGTCCACGTCGGACTTCCACTATAAGCCTTCACTCGAGCTTCCATTGTGAATGAATTCCTTCCGGATTTCTATTGCAGGCAGGCTTCGGCCGAGCTTCCTCGACAAATGATCCCCATCCAGGCTTCTACGGAGATCGAACTCCAATCAAACTTCTATAGCAGATAGATTTCGGACGAACTCCTACGACACACGGACTCCAGCAGCCGGACCCCCCCAGTGGATGAACCTCTCCAGCGCCATCCGACATCCACTGCCGGTCGACCCGCTGTCGAATTCTACGTGAAATCGAACTTCATCTACGAAAAGCCTCTGACCGAGCTCCTACAGTAAATGGCCCTCGCCTGCAGTATTAACGCCCAAGGCACCCAATGGTAGAAGGCTCGCCAGTGACATCCGAGCTCCTCTCAGATGGATAGCTACCTCTCTCCGCTAGACATCTCAACCGAGCTTCGACCGACAGGCCTGGACCCCCTGGCAGGCCACAGTAATGGCCATGACTCTACTCCACTTCCTGCGATGGATTCCGCACGGCTCCACCACTCTCTGGCAAGTCGCGACAACGGATACTGCTCCACTCCCCACAATAGGCTCCACGTGGCGGGCCACGGTGATGGCCATGACTCCACTCCACTACTCTTCATAACAAATTTCTCCTGGCCCCGAACGGCCCACTACTAGGCAGTTACAAATATCGCTATTAGTCTGTTGTACCCTCCATCTATAAAAAGGGGATCCCAGATACGTTATTCTCTAAGCTCTAATTTCTATCTCGAAACTCTGCTAAAATTTTCGTTCGAGCACTCCATTCTTGTTGAGGCAGAGAACTGACTTGAGCATCGGAGGGTGTTGTCAGAGCACCCTCAACTCCGGTTTAGACTTTCTTTGCAGGTCCCGGCAGTGACCGCGACTCCCTCGACTCTAACTTCTCCGACGTCGGCAGATTTTTGCACCAACAGTAATCATCAAGGTGTTCCTAGGGCATTTGTGTTCTGATAGTCTAGTTTAATTATTAAACTTATTTTTAATACTTGAATGCATATAAATTTTTTTAAAATTTATATTCTACTATGTCATCGAAATCCAACAGGAGAGAGTATCCAGGAGGTCAAAATTCAACTTAACCATCCAATGGATTACTGACTGGGGGTATCTATAGCTTTGTATTATCGAACAAAATATGTAGGAATAATCTATTCGAGAATCGAAGTAGTATATTAAAATATATTCCTTCATAAAAGTTTAGCCTTGAGATGCATTAATTATTTTAATTTTATAGTTTCAATTAATTTAGTTCTAAATTTATTATTAATATTTTATTTTTTTATTATAAAATATTGGAACATCCGACTCTCATCCTTCTACTACTGTAGAGGATGTACAAGAATAACAGTAGGAGGAGGAGGAAGATGATAATGATCTCCATTGATTTTTTTTAGTTTTGATGTAATGTATTTGATATTTGAGTGGTGTTATTTGTATAATTTAATTTTGATATAATATATAATATTAATTTTTATTTGTGATGGTGATAGTTAATTATTAGTTATTATGATATCTGTAAATATATATTTCTTATTAATTTAATTATAATAAATTTTAGTAAATATAATTTCTTGTTAATTAAATTATAACATGTCTTAATAAATATAATTGTTGAAAATCTTTTTAAAAAAAAACTTATCATTAGCGACAGCTGCTGCAACGGCTTATTAAAGATAGAGGAAACCATTATTAATATTTTTTAAATTATTTAATTTAAATTCAAAAAAATATTATAAGCAATGAAAAGCAGTCACTAATTACTGTCACTACTACTTTTATTAGCAACGACAAAAATGCCATCGCTAATATGCACCTTCAGCATCGAACTTTCTTCAGACGACTTTTTAACAACGGCTTATGTTGCTAAAATCATTAGCGACGGTATGTCTATTATTAGCGATAGCATCTAGCCATCACTAATAATCAATTTTCTTGCAGTGAATTTTTCTTCTCAAAGAACCTAAAATCAATCTTTCGATCGATGGTCACCACATGTGTGGCAAGAGGGAATATGGATGGAGAGGAATGAAGTGGAAGAGGTGGAGGCATGACATACTCGGGGTAGGCATATCATTTCGAGCTTTTGTCCTTCTCTCTGCTTGATTATGAACTTGGTAGCACTTCAATCGGTATGCCAATTGCTTTCTTGGACCCATGAGTGCTCAAAATCAAGGGAAATCAAAAGAAAAAGATAAAAGGAAGGCTGAAAAGGGTTGGGTGAAACTGTTGGAAGAGACCTAGGGCAAATAGTGTAAGGTTGGAAGTGCTTTGGAAAGGGATGGCTCAACTTTAAAATGGATGGTCTTAATCAGGAGTCGACTTGAGAATTCTGCTAGCATCAACTCGAGTTGAAGTCAACTTGAACCCAAGTACAAGTGGACTCGAGCTCAATCTTCGATGAAAAATGTTGATTTTTTTAAAAGAAAACCAAAGGCATTGGCATCCATATGAGTCTGGCATGTAAACTTGATCAAGATGAAAGTGGTATATGTATTGACCCTAAACTCTATAGAGGCATGATAAGATTTTTACTTAATTTACTTAAGTTATAATAGGCTAGATATTATGTTTAATGTATGCATATGTTCTGGATTCTAATCAAATCCTAAAAAATCATATTTAATTGCTATTTAAAATATGTTAAGATATATATTCAAATATATAATGTAGGATTATGATACTCTAAACAATCCTCTATCAATCTAATTAGCTATTCAAATGCTGATTTTACTGGATGCGATTTAGATAGAAAGAGTACTAGTAGAACTTATCAATTTTCTATATATGAATTTGATCTCATTGTTTAGCAAGAAACAAAATTCAGTGACATTATCAATGGTAAAAACTGAATATATTATAGTTGAAAATTATTGTGCTCAAATCATGTGGATCAAATAACAACTAAAATATTATAGCATTAAATGTAATAAAATTTTTATAAGATGTGATAACACAAAGTATGATAAATCTTACGAAAAATCTAATCCAATACTTTAGAACAAAATACATTGAGCAGAGTTTGTCCTTCGATGGTCACTGGATGCATTGGGGTGTAGGGAAAGATGAGCAAAGAGGGAGGTAGAATGATGAGCAGGATATTCCAGATGTTGAACCTTTAGCAGCCAAGGAGATACCAGTCGCAGGTGAGTCACAGAGATAGATAATGGAGTAGACGAAGTAGGCTGGATCTACCTCCATAGCTCATGACATCTAACTGAGTTGCCCAAAGAGCAGCATGAGCCACATAGCCATATTGGATAAGTATCAGCTAAATTAGATTGTTGAGAGAGAGGGATGGCTAGGATTTTGGCTTTTGTGAGAGGAGAGCTTTAGAGATTCACCCTAGAGGTACAATAGATTAGCAAGAACTTGCAAGACACCTTAACCCAGATCAAAGAGGAGTTTGCCCAGCTAACTCAGGCGCTGACTTAGGCCACGTCTATCCTGATACTCATGACAAGATAGTTCAACCATCTGGAGAGATCGGACTAACATCATGTTAAGCCTAGCCTAGACCATTCCACTAGGATCTCTCACTTACCTGATTAGGATAGTAAGATATTTATTTAGAGCATTAGAGTCCACTTGTCCTAGATATCCACATATTTATTGACTATGGATTCTATATGTATATCATTTTGTTTACTTGCCATCTTATGTATTCTTGTTTTATCTATCTTGTGAATGGAATTATAAAAGCTTCAGTTACCTATGAATAAAGTTACGTATGATAAATTATGTTATTGATAGTTCTATTTATCCTTCTTATGTTCTCTCTTGTGTGCATTCCATATTCTTTTTGATAATGATAAAGAGGGAGAGAAAGGAATGAGAAAAGAACAAGTAGACATTAAGCAAATTGGCTTAAATTGGAATATAAAAAGGGAAAAGAATATGACAATCTTGTAAGTGAATGAAATTATATTATTTGTAAGAAAGAGGGGGAGTAAAAATTCAAAAACATGAAATCTTAAATCTCTCAGAATCAATGCCAAATTTTCAAGATTTCACAAGAGGCATAACTCCATTCCCTTATGTATCAAGCTTTTATATTTATTTATTACTTGGTACTTAAATATTTTGTTATCATCAAAAAAGGGGATGATTGTTGACTCAAGGATTTATTTTGATGAAGCCAAAATACTTGAGTACAAATGATATTAATATTGGCTTGAGAGAATGATTGTACAATTTTTTATGTTGCACAAAGACTATACTCAAATTCAAGAATAAATCCTCTCCAAAATGACTAAAGCTTAAGTTTCTCAAAGATTTTAACAAATTTTGAAAGAGAGGAATCGATCCTTGGGCATTAAGAGTCAACCCTAGAACATCCATAGACATAAACAGAAGACAGTTAATGTTTGGAAGGGTCAAGAGTCAACCCCATGTATCAATAGTCAACCATGGCATGTTTGGTGTAGACTGGTATAACCTATGAGTTGACTCATAAACAATCTCAATATGAAGATAGAGAGCAGTGAAAAATGACACATTCATGAGTTGACCTTAGAGCTCAATTAGTCAATCATAGTAAGATAGGAGCCAACTCTAGATTTAGTAGAGTGACCTCAAAATAATCTTAGGATGAAGCTAGAGAGCAGCGAAAAATGACTAATTCTTGAATTGACCTCTTGCCTCGTGAGTCGACCCAGCATACGAGGAGCCAACCCCAATTTCAACCGAGTCAATCCCAAAATGGTCATAATTAAAAGATAGAGTTATTCAAAGATACTGTATTTCACAGGTTGACCCATGACAAAGATGAGTCAACCCTTGCCAATGATGAGATGACTCCTTGAGAAGAGGAGTCGACTTCTCTGCATCTAACGGCCTAACAGTTAATTTTTTATAACTTCTCCAATGGACAAAAAACATGGGCAACAGGTAGTTTGACTTCTCCAATGATCTAATTACCTCTTTCAAGAATTTTTAAAGATATTTAAGTAAGAAATTCAAGTGGAAAACAACAATAAGTGAAAAGGAAGTGCATTCAAGGAAGTATTCAAGTCCAAACCTTCTATGATTCAATTCACTCAAAAAGAGAAAAAAACAAGCATTGAATAGCCTAAGCTATCCATTGAGTGATCATTTAAGCACCCTTTCGGTCCTCTCTCAAGCAACAAAGGAGAAAGTCAAAGCATCTAAACAAGCTACGTCAATGATGTCCATTAGGCTACATCAAGCTCTTGTGTTTGAGCTTTGAATTTTCATATTTTTGTATTTATTATATTGCTTCAAGTTTCATAAGATAGAAACTTAGGGGATAAGGCCAATCCAAGATTGGAATTGGACAAGTGTATTGGACTAAGTCCAGAGAGATTTAGTTGGATAGGGTTTTAGTCAATTACTTGAAAAAATTAACTTGATTGATTATGAGCCTGCTTTAAAAAAATCAAACTATAATTAAGGAGGATTATAGTTAGAATTCCCAAGTAAGGATCTTGGAGTGGACTTAGGTGTCGGGTTTGACATTGAACCACTATAAATATTATCATGTGTTTGTGATTGTGTTTTTTTACTCACTCTTATTCCCTGATTTATAGTTTAATTTGTTGCATGCACATCATGCTCACTCTTTTAACTAGTAATTAGAGCATATATTTTATTTTTAATTTTTAGATAACTCAATTCACCCCTCTCTTTGGTTGCTACATTTGGGCAACAATTATGAATATCAATAATCTTTTGTTCTCCACTCAAAGAATAAATTTATGACTAATAAAATTCCATCATCTTTATTTTAAGTAGGATCTAATAATGAACCTACTACTAACACAAAATTAGACTATTGTCAATATTTATCAAATTTCTCTTACATAGATAGTGCCATAGAGAGAAAATTTGATCCTTAGGATTTGTGCGCTATTCAATGATTTGCAATTGGATTTCACAATATTGTTGTAAAAAAATATTGTAATTGGATATCTTATGCTTGAAAGAAGCCCGATGATGCTATAGAAATTTTCAATATTTAACAAAATACTTTTGTCTCTTTTTGTTGATCATTTATTGGACACATATCAATTTTATAAAGATCAAAATCATGTGAATGACCTGATGATGTGTATGAAGCATTCCAGCAAGTCTTCTAGTTGGAGAAGGTGGTTTCCTTTTGATTAAGAAAGCTAGCAACTCATGCCTAGGGGTTTACTTGCCGATATGAAAAGCTTTTTGCTACACATCCATTGAAACGAACAAGCACCATAAGTAGTAAAGAACCTAAGCAACCTTGAGTTTCTCTCTATAAATCCAATAACGATCAAGTAGAGTACTTCAGATGTAGAATAATAGGCCATCTTGCTAGCCGGTGTGCCACTTGTGGTTTCAATTATTGCTAAGAAGAAGAGCCTATTTATGAGGTCTCTACCAAAGAAGAGACTCCCAAGATGCAGATGAAGATAAAGGAGATTTATTGGATCCAAACATGTTCGAATGAGAGGAATATGAAGGAAATCGTAGGCGATTTTATATATGTATTTCAAAAATTTTTCAAAATAATTTACAGTGGAAAGTAACTAGATTAATCATATTAACTTAACATGTATATGATCTAATTATCAAATCAACCTACTCTAGGATCTATGATTGGTACATGGCATATATAAAATCTGAAAATAAAATCTGCATGCATGGATGTATTCAACAGATCAAATCTACATCCATCTGAATTCAAAACTTGATACTTGAGTGCTAGTTGACGATCACTGCTACTGATAAATATGGTAAAGAGGATCCTTGCTGGTTGTTCATAGCCGCACATGTATCCGGCCTCTACGGTTGGTCCACTCGAAGTTTCGATCTGATTGGTTTCCTCGGGAGTGCTAGCTCGCATGAAAATCATGTTGTTGACTAATCTGGATCCTTTCTTCTCATCTCTCGAGCTTTTCTAAAGATTGAAGAAGGACATCTAGAGGAGATGAGGATGTGGAAGAAGTATGGAGAGAAGACACTCTTCTCTCTTCTTTTTCTCTCTTTCCAAACCCTTAGAAACAAACCCTAGAATTCTAGGTTTCGCTCACCCAAAGAGGAGAGGGCTCTCCTTTTTTTCTTTCATGCCATGAAGTCATTCCCAACCCCTTCACTGTGAAACCTCTTTTCTAATTTTTTTCTAGCATGCACAAAAGGAAAAAATCCTTTTATGTGGGCATCCAAGTGGTTAGGGTTTGAAGAGTCCAAGAGAAGTTGGACTCTCCCATGTATTGCCGCATATCCTTCTCAAGGTGTCGCTCCTACTTCTTTTCACACCCCAACAAAAATGTTTTCATGATAAATCAAATCCTCATCTGATTTCCCATGATGAATTCCTCCCTTTTTGTTGCACAAAATAAAGAGAATAAAAAGCATGGCGTGTAGGTGGTTGGGATGAGATCCAATCTCATCTAGATAAGGAATATATTTTGAAATCAAATTTCAAACATTCCTTTTATCAAAACTAATCCATATTTGGCATTGAGAAACGAGCAACATCTGATGTTATTGGCATGGAGAAACCTCATGCAAAAACATTTTTAGCATAAGGAATTGTGGCATCCATAATTTGGGTGGCGCAAGGGAAGAGTCCATCACTTCATGGACTCTAGGATTCTTTATTTGATTCAAATCAAATCATATTTGATTAAGTCCAAATAAATAGATGAAATCTAATCTAACTAGGTTCATGAAATTTTTATCAAATCTTAATCTAATTAAAAATTGATGAAACTAAAATCTTGATCAAATCAGGGATAATTCTCTCATAACGATTACGTCATCTCATAACCTAATCGGATCAAATCTAATTGAATCTAATTTAATTAGATTTGATCTAATCCTCTTTGCTCAATTAAATTGAGGTAATCAATAATCTAATTACTAATTAATTCTTTATTAATTTACTAACACTTAGCAAATAAATTTATTGAAACTTCTACTTAAGGTTAACTATCAATCGAATTAATGATTAAACTCTTGAATGATTCTCAATTGTTGATCAGTCACATAATCAGTCAGAAACTTCTTTTGAGTATGATCTCATAGGTTCGAACCTAAGCTGATAGCATAGGAATAAATTTTTAAACTAATCAATAGAATCATCTAGCAATGGTATCTGACATCCGGATAGGTCGAATGATGACAAAGTAACATTCAAGAACCTACTGACGTATGGTTATCGTATAATTCATCCCTTTGATCCTAATATTCAAAGTGACCTAAGATTTAACTGTCAATCTTAAATTAGTCATCCATATTATATTTTAATTTTTTAAATCTATCATATAGATTATCTGGATCCAAATTTTATCAAATTGAAATACAGTGATGCATTAACTCTTACTCATTCTGAATGGTCAATCCCTTCTTGACTCACACACCGACTTAACAAGTACTTGACTATGCCCAAAGACTTTTTAATTATTAAATTAAAAATTTAGATAGTCCGACACTAAAGTATAGTGAGTTGCTTGCAAGTCATCGTGGTGATCTCAGGTTGGAGGAATACTTATACCCATACCCTTCGCGAGCTACTCTTGACAGTAGAGTGCTCCGCAGTTGGTCACGTTCAATGAGATGTACTCCTACATCTCACTTGCATACTATACCAGTATCTCCACACCAGTTGATTATGAGGACAATCAATACATATGATACATAATGACCTATACTTGATAATCACTATCGTCCTAGTAATAGTATATCGTTTAGTCATGAATCAGTTTAAGGACTACGTAATAAATTCTTCTTTATCGATCAAAGTAGCCCTAAGGACTTTATCACAACACAGGAGTTCATTAGAAGATGTAACCTTGTAATGAATAGCCCAAATAATTTTTATTATTGTTCAATTTATATTCATTTATAATTAGCACAATCGTCAAACAATTGGCTTTAGGACATAATTCCCAACAGAATATCCATACTTGATTTTACATTAATTTCTCATAGCTGATAGAGTTGAAGATTGGCAATATGAAAATATCTTTTAATAATGTATATTGTTGTCGAAGAGAGTTTCTCTTATTATTTACAATAGTATCACCATAAATGTAGCTTCCATGGAGCTCATGGTGAAACTATGTTTGAACACTAAGCACCCCAAGCCTTAAAGGTCAACTAGTTAAATGATTTCCCTCTTTCTATGAATTAGAGGTGGCTTTTGTCCTTCAGTTAGAGCAAGTAGTAGCATTACAACAAAAATAGCTTATAGAGGCATTTTTAAATACCGCCATAAGCTAAAAAGAATACTATAAATATCTTTATTAGTACTTTTATGATATTTTCTTATGTACCATCTTAAGATGTTGTTGACAACTAATTATTAGCATTTCAAAGAAAGATTGATAGAAATTTTTATTTTAACAATATATGTAAGTACCTTTAAATTTCAATCTCAGTATTTTATATATGTCAATAAAAAGTGATCCAGAATTAATTATATATCCTAGAATATGAACCAATAATCTTTTGTTTCAATGGTAGGCTTTAAGTACCAAGCTACGACTTATCAATATACATTTATATCATTAATTAAGTATTTGAAGTATATTTAATATTTATATTTTAATATTTCATTAAAAATCCTTTTCTTTTTCAAAAAAAATGAATTTAGTTTTTTTAATTCTTTATATTCAAATTTTTATTATTAAAAATAGTTAGAAATTAACTTTTATGTGTCACCATATTCATATATAACTTTTATAAACTCTTTAAGAATAGTTAATTCATGATTACTTTTAATTAGGATATAATAAAAATAATAATAGTTTTTTATGTAAAAAATATTAATATTCTTATGTTGCATTTTATCTTAATTATTTTTTTATTCTTTGTATTTTAATACAAGCCTGATTGATCCAATGATCTATATATAGTAATACTAAGAATATATGTGTATGATAACATATTTGATGGGATCAATGTGACCAAATCAAGCTCTATATAAAAATTAACAATTTAAAATCTAGTAGCAATCTTCTAAAACCTCATAAATTATAATATTACTTACTGGTGTATTAGTTAAATGTATAATAGCAGTTCTAGTTTTTAGCTTTTTGAGTTTATGATGTAAAATAAAAATTTATAATGCCATTTATAATAAATAGAGAACTAGAGATAAATCTCCAGCTCTACTTTTAACTTAAAAGTAGCTCTCCAAATGAGTTTTATATAAAAGTATCTATCCATTTCAAACATAAGTTAAAAGCAACTATCTATTTTGATTAAAATTATCCTTATACCCTTATACTGTCTAAAATAATATAGTATTATATTATCATAGTGCAGTATTCTTTTATAATAAGATAGCATTATATTATATTAGTATAATATCTTTTTATAATAATACAGTATTATTTTATTATATTATATTAGTATATATAATATTTTTTATAATAAGGTAGTATTATATTATATTAGTATAGCATTCTTTTATAATAATATAGTGTTGCTTTAGTGTATTATATTAATATAATATTTCTTTATAATAAGATAGTATTACATTATCATAGTATAGTATTCTTTTATTGTAATATTATTTTACACACTACAAGAATTTGAACCATTAGTGATGGCTATTTCTCATCGCTAATAGTCTATCCACCGTCGCTAATAATATCACCATCACTAATTCCATCGTAACAGTCAATCTAAAAAAAATCTTATCACCAGATATCTTTATTAGCGATAAAAAATACTGTCATCACTAATATGACTATTAGCAATGGTGTTAGCGATGGAAGAACTCCTTCGCTAATTATTTTTCAACTTTTAAATTAAATTTTTAAAAAAAAATTTAAAAAAATATTAGCAATAGTATTTTCATGGCTAATGCCATCTTTAATAATTATTAGCAACAAATAATATCATCGCTAATATCGTCTCTATTTTTTTAATTTTAAATTAAATAATTTTTTTTAAAAAAAAATTAGAGATGGTGATATCGTCGCTAATGCCATCTTTAATAAGAATTAGTGATGATATTTTTCATCGCTAATACCATCACTAATAATTAATTTTGTTTTTTAAAAAAATTTAATAAAAATATTTTTTAAAATCTATTTTAATTAAACATACTGAATTATGATTCCTAATTCCTATTATTATTAAAATCCAAAGATAATATAACAATCAAAAATTAAAAATTAATTATATTATATTATATTAAAAATATAAATTATATAATTTTTTTTACAATCAGTATCAAAAAAATATAATACATCAAAAAAAATCAGATTCAATCTTCATCATCGTCTACCTCCTCCTCTTCTCCAATAGCTAGTGGATGAGAGCTGGATATCCCAGCATCCTGTAATGAAAAAAATAAAACAATATTAGTAAGTTTCGATATGAAGATGTATTTTTTGATGCATTCCTTCAATTCTTGAATAGATTATTCTTATATATTTTATGCGATGATATGGAGCTATAGACACCTTCAGCCCATCGATTGGATGGTTAGATTGAATTTTTAGCCCTTAGATCCTCTTTTCGAACTCAAATCTAAATATATAAAGCTTCTAAATATGAAAACTTAAAATAAGTAAAAGAGTTTAGTAATATAATTATCTGATGTCATTGCTGGGATGACGAGCCCAACTGATCATACAGTTGTGGATCCTGGAGAAGCTTTACGATAGTATTGTGGGTGGCATTCAGGAGGCTCTAAGATCACTGGCTCAGAAGCCTCTGTACGACCTTCTCCATATGCGCATCACTCCAGGTCTGGGATATCGAGGCCTGTGAGAATGCTGAAGGATATCGAGTCAGTGGAGGGTTGAAGCTGTGGCTGAATCCTATGACCCAGCTCCTACTCACCCCCCTGGTGGTGCTGAGCCATCCCTCAAGGTCAAGGGGGACTGAGAAGATGGGTCATCGCTATACCTCTTAGCGACATACTCTACGTAACGTAGCTGCATAGTTCAAAAATATATTAGTTCTAATATAAAAATCAGATCTTATAATAACTTAATTAGTAAATAAAATTTAAAGTTCTTATCATGATCTATTGCGATGTAGAACCTAAATAGTCAAAAATCCTCCTAAACTGGTGTGTGGCCTTCCACAACTGTAGCTGGTCTGGTGTACGACCCAGCTACTGTAGGAACCAGATCTAGGGTTTCAGGGTTAGATCTTGAAACTTTTTCAAGATCATACAGTGGAAGACTAAAATAAATCAAAATTTATTTTCTAAAATCAGAGAATCTCTAGATCTAAGATCCTATTACATGATTATTACATAGCATTAAATTAGAAATTAAAATATATAAATATAGCATGAACTACATGTTGATCATATCAACATGTTTCTATACTACATCTAATGCATGTATTAAACAATAGATCAGATCTATTACCTTGCAAGTTAGACGTTCTAACCTTGCTGATCCGGGCTTGATGATGATGTTATAAGCTGCACACGTGTCCGACCTCTAGGAGTCATCCACACGAGCCCACGAATCTCGATCAGAAGTCCTGCTTCAGAAAATCAGCACAGTATGCTAGTACTGCGCTGATCCTTCTTTGATGGTTGATCAGGTGCCTTATTCTTCTTGATTTGGACTCTTCCAAAGATGGAAAGTAGAAGGAGGAGTTTTAGATCTGAGATACTCTCAGGAAACTCAAGATGGAGGGAGGAAAGATATGAAAACAAATAACCCTAGAAGAAGACCCTCTTCTTCTTCTCGTTTCTCTCTCTAGACATCCTAACTTGTGTCTTTTATATCTCCACGACCCAAAGGTCTTTCTCTCTAATTTTTGGATGGCTAAAAGGACTCTCAAATCTCTATCTTCTCCAAAAATTTTGTGAAGAAACTTATTTTATACAGAGAGATATGATAGAGTCCTTGTCTAGGTCAAATACCTAGTCAAGGCTTATCCAAACATGGAAAGTTAAGGGGCGCCTAACTCTTGAGCACCTCCTCCTTATTTTCTTGCATGGATCACCAGCAAAAGATGCACAATATATACCCTAAAAGCTGCAAAAATTCTAAAAAAAATTTGGATAAATTCGGTGCAAAATTGAAAGAGTTTTGGATTTCTAAAACTCTATCTTATAGAATTCAAAATCCAAACTTATTCCTTTTTGATTTGATCTAAACCACCTTCCATGTAAGAAAGAAGAGAGGAGACCTTTTGTGAACGTGGGAGAGACCTGGGAGAGGACTTTTGTTGCATAAAATAAGAGGAGATTGGCGTTGAATGAGAGAGAGGGCGTGGGGAAGGCTTATGTGGTGCAAGGTGGAATCCTAGTCTTACTAGGATTCTATTTTATGACTTATTTTAATTTGGTTTCTCAAACCAAATCAAACTAAAATTAGATCAACTCAATTAAAATAGGTCTTAACCCAATTAAAAATCTAATTTAATAAGATTAAATTAGATTTAAATATGATTTAATTTTCTAATCAAATTAGAAATTAGATTGACCCAAGTCCTAGTTGAACTAGGACTAGTTTTTTCTTGCACTTGGCTTATCCAATAAACCAATTAGACTTGATCCAATCAAGTCCAAAATAAATCTAATTAAATTATATTTAATTAGACTTAATCTCAGCCCATTGGCTTTGTTGGTGCAAAAATCCGCTTGCGCCGGAGAAGCTGGAGTCGAGGGAGTCGCGGTCGCCGTCGAGACCTGCAAAAGAAGTCTAAACTGAAGGTGGGGTTACTCCGGCAAGATCCTCCGACGCTCAAGTCAGTTCTCTGCCTCAACAAGAATGGAGTGCTCGAACGAAAATTTTAGCAGAGTCTTTAGGTAAAAATGAGAGCTTATCGAATAACGTATCTGAGGTTCCCCTTTTATAGGCGGAGAGGGTAACAAATTGATAGTGACGCCTGTAACCGTCAGGTAGTGGGCCGCCCACAGTCAGGAAAAATTTATTGCGAGGAGTAGTGGACTGGACCCGTGGCCCTCACTGTAGCGCGCCACGTGGAGTCTGCCGCAGGGAGTGGAGCGGCGTCCGTTATCGTAACTTGCCAGAGGGTGGAAGAATCGCGCAGTATCCGTTACAGAAGGTGGAGCAGGATCGTGGGTATCATAGCGGTCTGCCAAGAAATAGTGGGGCCGCACGGAATCCATCGCAGGAAGTGGAGCAGGATCATGGTGGTTGCTGTGTCGCGTCAGGGAGTGCAGATCCGTCGGCTGAAGTTCGGCAGCGGTCAGAGTTGGTGGCGGAGCCTGGCTCCTATAGGAGTCCGGACGGAGTCCTCCTGCATTTGAAGTCAGGTGCGAAGTCTGGCTCCCGTAGGAGTCCGGACTGAGCTTACTGGGTCGGAGTTGGTGGCGGAGCCTGGCCCCCGTAGGAGTCTGGATGGAGTCCTCCTGCAGTTGAAGTCAGGTGTGAAGTCCGGCTCCCGTAGGAGTCCGGACGGAGCTTACCGGCAGTTGAAGTTGGCGACGGAGCCCGGCTCCTGTAGGAGTCCGGGCGGAGTCTCTCTTGGAGTCGTGGACGGAGTCCGGCTCCTGTAGGAGTCCGGGCGGAGTCTTCCTTGGCATCGTGGATGGAGCCCGACTCCCATAGGAGTCCGGGCAGAATCCTCCTGCAATTAAAGTCAGGTACGAAGTCCGGCTCCCGTAGGAGTCCGGACGGAGCTTACTGGCAGTTGAAGTTGGCGACGGAGCCTGACTCTCGTAGGAGTCCGGGCGGAGTCTCTTTTGGAGTCGTGGGCGGAGCTCGGCTCCCGTAGGAGTCCGGGCGGAGTCCTCCTGCAGTTAAAGTCAGGTGCGAAGTCTGGCTCCCGTAGGAGTCCGGACGGAGCTTACCGGCAGTTGAAGTTGGCGACGGAGCCCGGCTCCCGTAGGAGTCCGGGCGGAGTCCTCCTTGCGGTTGAAGTCGTGGGCGAAGCCCAGCTCCCGTAGGAGTCTGGGCAGAGTCCCCCTTGTGGTTGAAGTCATGGGCGGAGCCCGGTTCCCGTAGGAGTCCGGGCGGAGTCCCCCTGCAATTGAAGTCAGGTGCGAAGTCCGGCTCCCGTAGGAGTCCGGACGGAGCTTACCGATAGTTGAAGTTGGCGATGGAGCCCAGCTCCCATAGGAGTCCGGGCGGAGTCCTCCTTGCGGTTGAAGTCGTGGGTGGAGCCCGGCTCCCATAGGAGTCCGGGCGGAGTCCTCCTTGCGATTGAAGTCGTGGGCGGAGCCCGATTCCTGTAGGAGTCCGGGAGGAGTCCCCCTGCAATTAAAGTCAGGTGCGAAGTCCGGCTCCTGTAGGAGTCCGGACGGAGCTTACCGGCAGTTGAAGTTGGCGACGGAGCCCGGCTCCCGTAGGAGTCCGGGCGGAGTCCTCCTTGCGGTTGAAGTCGTGGGCGGAGCCCGGCTCCCGTAGGAGTTCGGGCGGAGTCCCCCTTGCGGTTGAAGTCGTGGGCAGAGCCCGGTTCCCGTAGGAGTCCGGGCGGAGTCCCCCTGTAATTAAAGTCAGGTAAGAAGTTCGGCTCCCGTAGGAGTCCGGACGGAGCTTACCGGCAATTGAAGTTGGCGACGAAGCCTGGCTCCCGTAAGAGTCCGGGCGGAGTCCTCCTGCAATTAAAGTCAGGTGCGAAGTCCGGCTCCCGTAGGGGTTCGGACGGAGCTTACCGGCGGTTGAAGTTGGCGACGGAGCCCGACTCCCGTAGGAGTCCGGGCGGAGTCCCTCTCGGAGTTGTGGACGGAGCCCGACTCCCGTAGGAGTCCGGGCGGAGTCCCCCTCGGAGTTGTGGACGGAGTCCGCAAGGGTTAATCCTGCTGAGAACTTCGGCTGTGGATATTTTATACCAACACCAGCCCTCCTATTTTTGAATTTAAAATTTCGAATGAAGGAAGTACAGAGTGATTGGCATAGCCGAAGTTGTCCCCTCGAATCCTGTGCACGACCGCCCCCAGATATTTTGGCATTAAATGCGCGCGTGCTAGAGTCTTTTCGAATCGGGGCAATACGAAGGGACCCTTCGAAATTCCCATCGGTACACTGGCCCAGGTACGGCACCATAATGGCTCTGCCAATCTGTCAGTCGCTTTTAGCCGCCTGCCGGGGGAGTGGGACACGTGTCAGGCGCGGGCTGGCCTGGGGGGATTCGCGATCATTATGGCGCCGGATCTCAAGGTCTATTTAAACCCGTCCTTCCACCTTTAGGGGCCCTATTCCGTTCCAGAGTTCTAGCAGTATCTGCCCTCCCTTCGAGAGCCCTGTTTCTGTTGGTGTCCTCTTGGGCCATAGGCGCCCTTCAAATAGTCCCTGTCTTTGTCCCTCTGCATCCCTCAGAGCGATCTAGGTTAGTTCCAGCACCTTCATCTTTCTTCCCGCCACTTAGGGACCTCTACTTTGCCATTATATATTTTTTTTGTATTCCTCCAAGTTAGTTTCCTGTGACCTCTCGCCCCTCATCCTGTCCGTCTTCTTCGGGATCTTTAGAGCCCTCATTCGAAGTTATTCAAAATATCGTCCGGCTCTTCCGCTCCCTGCAGTTTCGGGAGTTCTTCCGCCTCAAACCCCAGGTCCCTCGTTCTGTAGACGAACCCGCGTCTGGGGCTGGGTTCCACCCAGTTTTTGCATCGGGTGCTGTTCCATGTTCCCTGACTCTGGAGGAACTCCTTCTGATAAGGGTTCAGTATGGAGTTCCTCCAGAGTACGACCTAGAGCTGCCTAGTCCCTCTGATCGGGCCAGCACTCCCCCGCCCGATCATTTTTGCCTGTATCAGGAGGCGTTCCATGCCAGACTCCAGCTTCCGCTTTCGTCCTTTGTTGTTTCCCTCTTTCGCTTCTTAGACATCTCCTTGGCTTCTGTGGCCCCGAATTCTTTTAGATTTTTAATAGGATTTCTCTCCCTTTGCCACGTAGTCGAGGTCCAACCATCCCTCTCCCTGTTTAGGCACTTCTATACTTTCAAGCACCATCCTTCGGCGAAGGACTGGTGGTACTTCTCCCCTCAGTTCGGCAAGAAGGGGTTGCTGAAAGGTGCCCCTTCTTCAATCCACAATTGGAAGAGAAAATACCTCTTTGTCCACTGTCCGACCCTGAGGCTGGGCCTGCCCCCTTGGGGCTCTCTGAGGGATTCTGTCCGTCGGGCCCCCAGCCTGGGGGAGGATGACTTCCAGGCTGCCTGGAAGCTTCTTGCCTTTTCCGCTCCTTCCCTTCCCAATCTTCTGAGGGAGCAATTTCTGTTCAACATTGGCCTGAGCCCCCAGGATCCTGCGAGTACTTCATCTTTTCCTCTATCTTCTTTTCTTCTGCCCTTCTTCTTTTCTTTCTCTTTTTTTACTCTTCTTCCTTCTCTCTCTTTTTCTCCTCTTTTTCTTCTTTTCTTCTCTTTCTCTCTTTTTTTTTTTTTTTTTTTTTTACCCCATTGTCGATTTCTGACTCTTGATTGATTGGTCTGCTTCTCTTTTTTTTTTTTTAAGGAATGGACGCCGAAGCAGCGCGGATGCTTGCCAGGGGCCTCAGGGCCCACAAAAGAAAGGGTGTCGCGACCTCCGGATCAGCAAAGAGAGCCAGGGCAGAGGAGTCGAGCTTGGCCGCACCCGTCCAGACGACTCCAGCGATTGACATTCCCTCGGATGCTGAGGCAACGACTCCCCGGACCTCCTCGAGGAGTCCGCCGACTGGGGCCCCCGTTTCGGGGGTCCGCTCCATGGAGGCGCCCGTAGCCGAGAGGGGGAAGAGAAGGAAGTTGATGGCCCGCAGGGTGAGTAGCCGTCAAACTACTGCTGACGAGTCCCTCGGCTCTAAAGAGGGGCCGGAGAATCCCTTCAATGACAGGGACTTGATCAGACGGTTGATCGACGGCTGCATTCTGCCCGACGTCGTCGAGAGGATCGACCGTGCCAATCCTGAGCAGCGGGTCTGGGACTCTTTAGGGTCCTTCCTTGAGGTAAGCAAATCTTCATTTACCTGGCTATTCGGCCTTTGTTCTGATCTCCTAGCCACCCTTGCAGATTGGGCACCAGCTCCTCACCAATATCGAGGCGACGAACCGTGCGATGAGGAACATCGTCCAGGTGGAGGAGCGCTGCCGGGCCGAGGTTGCTCGCCTCCAAAAAAAGACGGACGAAGTAGTCACCCTCCAAGAGGCCCTGGAAAGAGAGAAACAAGCCCGGGAGGAGGAGAGGCAGACCTTGGAGGAGTCAGCGAGAAGGGCGAAGGCTGAGGTCGCCAACTTGGCTGAGCAGATTTCAGTCCTGGTCTCGAGGCCAGAGTCCTTGCGGTAGAGGAATTCAAGACCTCCACGGAGATGAGGGACCTGAATGTCCAAATCGGCCAGGAGGCGTTCATCAAGGGGTTCGAGCTCTGCCAAGAGAAGGTGGCCAGAAAATTTTTGGAGCTCGACCTCAGCTTCCTAGTTGAGGAGTCCGAAGATGAGGCCGATCCCTCGCCCGCTACCACTGCTATCGCAGCCCCCTTGCCGGGGACGTCGAGTTCTCCAACCCCAGCCCCTGAGGTCTGAGACCTCCGACCTTGTATTTTTATTTCATCGCAATTTT
This sequence comes from Elaeis guineensis, assembly GCF_000442705.2. NCBI lineage: Eukaryota > Viridiplantae > Streptophyta > Magnoliopsida > Arecales > Arecaceae > Elaeis > Elaeis guineensis. The sequence goes on along the minus strand of NC_026005.2, from coordinate 58,090,362 downwards.
TCTTTTCTTTTTTGTCTTCAAGAATCATCCAATCAATAAAGTTGAATTTCTTGTCGTGGGTGGCTTCTCCTTCCTCCCCTTCTTCTCTCTGCTTTTCTTCCTGCGATGAGTCATGTTTTGACGCTTTTGCCTTCCGATGGCAGTGTCCTGCAGAAGCACTTCCCCTACCCCTGGGGATCCCACTGAAGTCGACGATCCAGCGGCTGAAGAAGGAAGTCCTTCACTTGACAAAGAAGTCAAAGAAGATGGAAGGCGAGCTTCGCAGATTGAGAGAAGGTCATTCTGAAGCCACCGCGGAGGCCACCCATTTTCGGAATCTCCACGTGAAGGGGATCATGGAGTATAGCCGGAGGAAGGCGAATTTCGCGAAGGAGCTCGTGGAATGCAAGAAGAGCGCCAGCGATCAAATTTGAGCTCAAGCCGCCAAGATTAGCGCCCTCAAGGTGGAACTGTCGGCTACGAAGGAGAAGATCGGCCAGCTGGAAGGGAGTTCATCCCGGCTCTTGACCCGGGCCGACGGCGATCGAGAGTGGTCGAAGAGGGTCTCCGCCCTTCAGCAGCAGCTTCAAGATGTCGAGATGAGCTACGACGTGCATCGGGCCGGTTGGTGCAGGCAGGTGGATGAATATAAAGGGAGACTCAGGGTGGCGACTGACGAAGTCGCCTGTCTTCAGAGGCAGCTGGCTGACAGGGCTCAGCTTACTTCCGCTCGGGATTCTGATGAGCTCTAGTCCCTAAGAGGAACCGTTGAAGGGATTTCCATCACCCTCAAGGAAAAGATGGCTGAGCTGCAACAACTGAAGATCTAGCTGGCATACGAGCAGCGGGCCGTCACGGACGCGGAGGCAGAATCTGAGGTCTTGAGAAAGAGGCATCGAGAGGCGGAGACCGAGAGCCAGCGACTTCGTTGGGTAATCCAGGACGCGCTGCAGAGAAGGAGAGTGATAGAAGAAGAAATTGAGAATCTCAGGCAGTCCTGGATGAGGGGTGGAGCAGATAATTCTAGGTTGGAGGGAGCAGAGCTTCCCTAGGGTTATTTTCGTCCTTCTATCCTTTCATGTATATATTTTTCCTTTTGTTGTTTCATCCCGCTTTTGTCGTTTTGCTTTTCTTTCCTTGGCCTTCCGGGCTTTGTAGTGTGTATTTCAGAAATGGAATAAAAAGGAGATTTTGTGTTACCTCGTCTGTGCGTTGTATTAAATTGTCGTCCGTCGAACTTTTCTTATCGTCCAACCTATCTGATGTTGACGTCGTTGGGAGGCACCCAGTCGTTGATACGTTGGCTTGCCTTCCTCGTCGTTCATGGCCGCAAGCTCGAGCTTGGCGGTCCGAACTCCGCATTACCTCGGGGGCATCGCTGTCTTCTTGACCTGTGTCGAGAGTTTTCTCAGAGATCGGGGGTGTTTGGTTGGAGCTCCCCGTCTTTGTTGAGACGAGGTTCTTTAGGTCTTTGGTGTGGTTCGTTCTTTATCTATTTCCGCCGTAGCTCGCCGCTCTTCCTCCTTAATATCCCTCCTCTTCTCAGAGTGAGGGCCCTCCCCTCGCTTTTGCGGGGTTGCACAGGAGTGTGGAGGTGCTGCTAAGGGGCCTTGTCCCTTCACCTGATCTTGTCGGGCGGCCGGGTTTCGTCACTATCAGGATGAGGTTCTCCTCCCGTTCCCGTGGGGGCACGTAAGGGCCATCGCCAGGGTCTCTCCCCCCAATCCGGTCTAAAAGAATCGGACCTTCGACTTTGCTCATGGCTGTGGGGGCACGTTAGGGCACCATAGGGCCTCTTCTCCCATCCGGTCTAAAAGAATCGGGCCTTTGACTTTGCTCATGTCAGGACGAGGTTCTCCTCCTGTTCCTGACATGGCCATGGGGGCACGTTAGGGTGCTGTAAGGCCTCTGCCCCCATCTGGTCTAAAAGAACCGGGCCTTTGACTTTGCTCATGTTAGGATGAGGTTCTCCTCCTGTTCCTGACATGGCTGTGGGGGCACGTTAGGGCGTTGTAAGGCCTCTCCCCCCATCCGGTCTAAAGGAACCGGGTCTTCAACTTTGCTCATATCAGGATGAGGTTCTCCTCCTATTCCTGACATGGCTGTGGGAGCACGTTAGGGCGTTGTAAGGCCTCTCCCCCCATTCGGTCTAAAGGAATCGGGCCTTCGACTTTGCTCATGTCAGGATGAGGTTCTCCTCCTGTTCCTGACATGGCTGTGGGGGCACGTTAAGGCGTTGTAAGGCCTCTCCCCCCATCCGGTCTAAAGAAATCGGGCCTTCGACTTTGCTCATGCCAGGACGAGGTTCTCCTCCTGTTCCTGTCATGGCTTTGTTTTAGGCATTTGAAGGGGTTATACCCAGTCGTGACAAATCCATGCCAAATGGGAAGAGCATGTCAAGTAGAAAGGAATTTAGATTCAAGGTGAAATCGTAAGCGATACATTTACAGGTTTCTCGAGTCCCACGGTTGCGGGAGGTCTGCTCCTCCTTGAGGCCCTCCGGTGATGGAGTCAATAGTCCCGATGGGAGGCCGATCTCTGGGTTGCTCCTCCCTTCTTGGCGGTTCAGGTTGCGGCAGGGCCCTTGGCCGATCTCCTCTACCCTCAGACCGGCGTCGGATGAACCTGTCGAGTCGACCTCACCGGATGAGCTCCTCGATCTCGTCTCGGAGCTGGATGCATTCCTCCGTGTCGTGGCCGTGGTCACGGTGGTAAAGATAGAACTTGTTGGGATTGTGCTTCCCGGGGTGTGTGCGCATCCTCTCCGGCCTAGGGAGCTACTCCCTGACCTCCATCAGTACCTGGGTCTTCGAGGCATTGAGGGGGGCGTAGTTACGGAACCTTCCCGATGGAGAACCCCGTCGAACCCCACGATCCAGACTTCTCTGCCTATGCAGTCGGGGTGGAGTATGGGCACGCTTGTGCCCAGGAGAGGATCGAGAACGCGGCCGGGCTTCTCTCGACCTTTTTTCGATTGCGGGCTTACTCGAGTCTCCCGCCTGTCGCTCCCTTGCTGTCTCTTCATCCTTCATTTTGAAGGCTTCTTTCGCTCGGGCGTATCCTTCAGCCCGAGCCAACAAATCAGCAAAATCTCTGGGCTACTTCTTCTCCAGAGAGAACAAAAGGTCATTCTTCTGAAGGCCACCCTTCAGAGTGGCCATTGCGACTGATTGGTCCAAGTTCCGGACCTCCAGCGCCGCGATGTTGAAACGGTTGATGTAGGCCCGAATGGACTCCCCTTTCCTCTGCTTGATATTGATGAGGGACTCCGAACCCTTCTGGGGGCGCTGGATGCTAACAAAATGGGCCATAAATTGGTGGCTCATTTAATCGAAGGAAAAGATGGTACCCGAGTTCAGAGCCGAGTACCAGTTTCTCGCCGCTCCCTTTAAGGTGGATGGGAAGGCCCGACATAGAATGGCCTCGGGAGCACCGTGAAGCAGCATCATCATCTGGAAATCTTCCAGATGATCAACCGGGTCCGAAGTCCCGTCGTAGCTTTCGAACTGGGGGAGCTTGAAGTTTGGCGGGATCGGTTCCTGCATGATCATTTGAGAGAAGGGAGGGTCAGTACAAATATCCTCACCATAAGCGAGGGGAGCATGGTGGAGTTCTTCGATCTGTCGGTTCATCTCTTGGAGTCTCCGATCCAGGAAATCCTCCCGACTTCGAGTCTCGAGGGTCCTCTGGCAAAATGGGGGCAGGGATCTTCCAGGGGTGGAGTCATGGTCCGATTGAGGGCTCTCCACCCTCGGATTCATTTTCTCAGGAAGGACGGGGCGGCTGGCCCAAGTGGCCCGCCATACCGCCGGATTCTGGTGTTCCGGGGACACCCTTTCCAGGCGTACTGATGCCTGCGGCTGCTGCTGCTGCATAGCCTGCACAGCTTCTGTGAGGCCTCTGACCTGCTGCGCTAGTAGGTCAAACTTCTCCGCGCCGACCGCCGTCGTCGGAGGAGGAGGAGGAGGTTGAGAAACAGGAGGGGAGGCTGGAGCCTGAGATCTGGCTGTGGAGGCCGTGGACCGTCACGTGGACACCTTGCGGGGAGGCATCAAGCAAGGACCAAGTGGAGAAAGGAGGGGGGAGGGTACGTCGGAAGAGATGCCCGGGGGCGGTCCCGTTGAGCGCTCCTTTAAGAACAAGGATACAGCGAAGACACAGACCCCTTCCTCTAGCGCCAATCCTGTTGGTGCAAAAATCTGCTTGCGCCGGAGAAGCTGGAGTCGAGGGAGTCGCGGTCGCCGTCGTGACCTGCAAAAGAAGTCTAAACCGGAGGTGGGGTTGCTCCGGCAAGACCCTCCGACGCTCAAGTCAGTTCTCTACCTCAACAAGAATGGAGTGCTCGAACAAAAATTTTAGCAGAGTTTTTAGGTAAAAATGAGAGCTTATCGAATAACATATCTGGGGTTCCCCTTTTATAGACGGAGGGGCTAACAAATTGATAGCGACGCCTGTAACCGTCAGGTAGTGGGCCGCCCACAGTCAGGAGAAATTTGTTGCGAGGAGTAGTGGAGTGGACCCGTGGCCCTCACTGTAGCGCGCCACGTGGAATCTGCCGCAGGGAGTGGAGCGGCGTCCGTTGTCGCGACTTGCCAGAGGGTGGAAGAATCGCACAATATCCGTTACAGAAGGTGGAGCAAGATCGTGGGTATCATAGCGGTCTGCCAGGGAATAGTGGGGCCACGCAGAATCCATCGCAAGAAGTGGAGCAGGATCGTGGTGGTTGCTGTGTCGCGTCAGGGAGTGCAGATCCGTCGACTGAAGTTCGGCAGCGGTCGGAGTTGGTGGCGGAGCCTGGCTCCCGTAGGAGTCCGGACGGAGTCCTCCTGCAGTTGAAGTCAGGTGCGAAGTCCGGCTCCCGTAGGAGTCCGAACGGAGCTTACCGGGTCAGAGTTGGTGGCGGAGCCTGGCCCCTGTAGGAGTCCGGACGGAGTCCTCCTACAGTTGAAGTCAGGTGCGAAGTCCGGCTCTCGTAGGAGTCCGGACGGAGCTTACCGGCAGTTGAAGTTGGCGATGGAGCCCGGCTCCCGTAGGAGTCCGGGCGGAGTCTCTCTTGGAGTCGTGGACGGAGTCCAGCTCCCGTAGGAGTTCGGGCGGAGTCTTTCTTGGCGTCGTGGATGGAGCCCGGCTCCCATAGGAGTCCGGGTGGAATCCTCCTGCAATTAAAGTCAGGTACAAAGTCCGGCTCCCGTAGGAGTCTGAACGGAGCTTACCGGCAGTTGAAGTTGGCGACGGAGCCCGGCTCCCGTAGGAGTCCGGGCGGAGTCTCTCTTGGAGTCGTGGGCGGAGCCCGGCTCCCGTAGGAGTCCGAGCGGAGTCCTCCTGCAGTTAAAGTCAGGTGCGAAGTTCGGCTTCCGTAGGAGTCCGGATGGAGCTTATCGGCAGTTGAAGTTGGCGACAGAGCCCGGCTCCCGTAGGAGTCTGGGCAGACTCCTCCTTGCGATTGAAGTCGTGGACGGAGCTCGGCTCCCGTAGGAGTCCGGGCGGAGTCCCCCTTACGGTTGAAGTCGTGGGCGGAGCCCGGTTCCCGTAGGAGTCCGGGCGGAGTCCCCCTGCAATTAAAGTCAGGTGCGAAGACTGGCTCCCGTAGGAGTCCGGACGGAGCTTACCGGCAGTTGAAGTTGACAACGGAGCCCGGCTCCCGTAGGAGTCCGGGCGGAGTCCTCCTTGCGGTTGAAGTCGTGGGCGGAGCCCGACTCCCGTAGGAGTCCGGGCGGAGTCCTCCTTGCGGTTGAAGTCGCGGGCGGAGCCCGATTCCCGTGGGAGTCCGGGCGGAGTCCCCCTGCAATTAAATTCAGGTGCGAAGTCCGGCTCCCGTAGGAGTCCGGACGGAGCTTACCGGCAGTTGAAGTTGGCGACGGAGCCCGGCTCTCGTAGGAGTCCGGGCGGAGTCCTCCTTGCGGTTGAAGTCGTTGGCGAAGCCCGGCTCCCGTAGGAGTCCGGGCGGAGTCCTCCTTGCGGTTGAAGTCATGGGCGGAGCCCGGTTCCCGTTGGAGTCCGGGCGGAGTCCCCCTGCAATTAAAGTCAGGTGCGAAGTCCGGCTCCCATAGGAGTCCGGACGGAGCTTACCAGTAGTTGAGGTTGGCGATGGAGCCCGACTCCCGTAGGAGTCCGGGCGGAGTCCTCCTGCAATTAAAGTCAGGTGCAAAGTCCGGCTCCCGTAGGAGTCCGGACGGAGCTTACCGGTGGTTGAAGTTGGCGATGGAGCCCGGCTCCCGTAGGAGTCCGGGCGGAGTCCTCCTTGCGGTTGAAGTCATGGGTGGAGCCCGGCTCCCGTAGGAGTCCGGGCGGAGTCCCCCTCGGAGTTGTGGATGGAGCCCGGCTCCCGTAGGAGTCCAGGCGGAGTCCCCCTCGAAGTTGTGGACGGAGCCCGCAAGGGTTAATCCCGCTGAGAACTTTGGCTCTAGGTATTTTATACCCAACAGGCTTAATCAAATTAAGCCAATTAGCAATCGAATTGCTAATCGATCCTCCTGCAACACTTGCACTGGGTTAAATGTCAATCGTATTGATCATTTAACCCTAGAACGATTCTTAATCGTTGATCAACTATCTGATCGGATCATGAACTCTAATGTGTGTGACCTCATAGGTCCGAACCTAAGCCGGTAGCATAGGAACAAATTCCTATAACAATCGAAGTGACCATCTAGCAATGGTACCCGACGACTGGATAGGTCGAATGTGTAGAACAACATCCTTAGAACCCATATGGATATAGTTTTCATATAATTCATCCCCTTGACCAAAATGATCATAGGACACCCCAGAGTTTAACTGTCAACTCTGATCAGGTTGTCCACATTGTATTTCAAAATATCAAATCCATCTGATGGATTACCCTGGCCAAGGTTTTGCTAAATTGAAATACAGCGACTCATTCTTCTCCAACTCTTGGAGTGGTCAATCTCATCTCGATCACACTCTGACTTCGCAAGTACTTGACTGTGCCCAAAAGCCTTCCGTCTCTGAATTAGAAATTCAGTTAGTCCAGTACCAAAACACAGTGAGTTGCTTGCAAGTCACTGAGGCAATCTCAGGTCTAAGGGACACTTATACCTATATCCCATCAGAGATATTCTCGACAGTAGAATACTCTGGAGTTAGTCACGTTCAATGATGATGTACCCTTACATCTCACCTGTATGCCATACCAGTGTCTCCACACTCCTTGGTTAAGAGGACAACCAACCCATATGGCCTACAGCGACCTATGCTCGATAGAAGCTGTCGTCCTTATTAACAGCCTATCATTTGGTCGTGAACAGTTTTAAGGACTAATCGATAAATCCTCTCTTTATCGAACTTAAATAGACCTAAGGACTTCATCATAACAATGGAGTTCATTAGAAGATGAAAGCTTATGATGAAGATGCCAAATATATTTTATTCATTAACAAATCAATTACAATACTTGGTTGCTCAACCGTCAACAGCTTGACGATTGGCTTTTTGGGACACATTTCCCAATAACTCCCACTTGTCCTAAAGCCACTCGGCACAGTATCTAATACCCATCTTCGACTTGTGGCTGTCGAACTCCTTTATTGCCAGGGCTTTAGTGAAGGGGTCGGCTAGGTTCTCCTTTCCGTCGATCTTCTGAAGGTCGACGTCACCTCGATCCACGATCTCTCAGATCAGGTGGAAGTGGTGCAAGATGTGCTTCGTCCGCTAATGTGCTTTGGGTTCCTTCACCTGAGCTATGGCACCAGTGCTGTCGCAGTAGAGCAGGACCGGACCATCGAGGGAGGGTGCTACTCCGAACTCGTTGATAAATTTTCTCAGCCACACAGCTTCCTTCGCGGCATCTGATGCTGCGATATACTCCGCTTCACAAACAGAGTCTGCCACAGTATGCTGCTTGGAACTCTTCCAGCAGATGGCTCCACCATTCAGAGTAAAGATATAACCCGACACGCTCCTGCTGTCATCATGGTCAGATTGGAAGCTGGAGTCTGTGAACCCCACAAGTTTTAGATCTGACTCGCCATAAACCAACCATTGGTCCTTAGTATTTCTCAAATACTTAAGGATGGCTTTAACCACTTTCCAGTGATTTTCTCCAGGATCAGATTGGTATCTACTCACTACTCCTAGTGAGTATGCCACATCTGGTCTTGTACATGTCATGGCGTACATGATAGATCCCACGGCTGAAGCATATGGGACTCTACTCATACGCTCTCTCTCTTCAGGAGTTGTCGGACAATCCTTCTTAGAGAGAGAAATTCCATGGCCTATCGGTAGATAGCCCTTCTTGGAATTCTCCATGCTGAACCTCTTCAGTACAGTATCTATGTACATGGACTGGGATAACCCAAGCATCCTTTTAGATCTATCCCTATAGATCTTCATCCCTAGGATGTAGGATGCTTCACCCAAGTCCTTCATGGAGAACTGTGATGACAACCAAACTTTTATTCCCTGTAGTGCGGGGATGTCATTCCCGATTAAGAGAATGTCATCCACGTACAAGATAAGGAATACCACAACTGGACCATTTGCCCATTTATAGATGCAGGGCTCTTCTCCATTCTTAATGAAGCCATACGTTTTGATCACCTTATCAAAACGCATGTTCCAACTCCGAGAAGCTTACTTTAGTCCATAAATGGATCTCTGAAGCTTGCACACCTTGGACTCATCTGTGGATGTAAACCCTTCAGGTTGTATCATATACACCTCTTCAGTCAGCTCTCCATTCAGGAAAGCTATCTTTACATCCATCTGCCAGATCTCATAATCCAGATGGGCAGCTATTGCAAGCATTATCCGAATAGATTTGAGCATTGCCACAGGGGAAAACGTCTCGTCATAGTCAATACTATAACGTTGACGATACCCCTTGGCAACCAGATGGGCTTTATAGGTCTCCACCTTTCCGTCTGCGCCCCTCTTCCTTTTGAAGATCCATTTACACCCAATGGGTTTAACCCCTTCAGGTGGGTCAACCAATGTCCATACATCGTTGATCTTCATGGACTCCATTTCGGATTTTATAGCTTCAAGCCATTTCTCGGAATCAGGTCTCTACATAGCATCCATATAGGTGATCGGATCCTCATTATTCTCATCAAGCTCGATGGGATCACCGTCCCGGACCAAGAAACCGTAGTATCTGTCCGACTGATGCGGTACTCTACCGGATCGCCTTAATGGTACAGGTATATTGGGCTCCGGATCTGATCTAATCATATCCGACTCAGGTTCAGCTATTGGTGTCGGTCCTTCTACCTGTTGAACTTCATCAAGTTCAACCTTAGAGGCAACGGTTCCTTCACCAAGAAACTCTTTTTCTAAAAAGATTGCCTTAAGGCTGATGAACACCTTTTGTTCATCAGCATGGTAGAAAAAATATCCTTTTGTCTCTTTGGGGTACCCTATGAATGAGCATTTGTCAGACTTAGGTCCAAGTTTGTCTGTGACTAATCGTTTGACATAGGTCGGGCACCCCCAGACCCTAAGGTGTGAAAGTGCTGGCTTACGTCCCGTCCATATCTCATATGGAGTCTTGATTACAGACTTACTTGGAACCCTATTTAACAGATAATAGGCCGATTCGAGTGCATATCCCCAGAAGGATATCAGCAAGCTAGCAAAATCCATCATGGATCGGATCATGTCTAACAGAGTCCGATTCCTCCTTTCAGACACACCATTATGCTGTGGTGTTCCTGGAAGAGTCCATTGGGAGAGAATCCCATTCTCTCCTAGATATGTGAGAAATTCATTAGAAAGGTATTCTCCTCCTTGATCAGATCGAAGTGTTTTAATACTCTTCCCAGTTTATTTTTCTACTTCACTTCAGAATCGTTTGAACATTTTAAATGAATCTAACTTATGTTTCATCAGATAGACATATCCATATCGGGATAGGTCATCCATGAAAGCTATGAAGTAGAAATATCCACCTCTAGCACTGGTGCTCATGGGCCCGCATACATTAATATGTACTAGGCCGAAGAGCTCAGTAGCTCTCTCACCTTTTCCAGTAAAGGTGACTTGGTCATTTTTCCAAAAAGACAGGACTCACAGGTTGGAAGTGATTTACAATCACTAACTTCGAGGATTCCCTCTTGAGTCAACCTGTTTATTCTGTTCTTGTTTATATGACGTAGCCTACAGTGCCATAAGTAGATATCTGACACACTATCTAATCTAGGGTGCTTGCCAGTAGAATAGACTCTTATCAGGCTTGATCTTTTTGGTCTGGCTCTGCACTGATGTCCTAGCCTGAACTTGCACCTTCTTTACTTTCTTCTTCTTGTTCTTCTTCCCTTTCTTAAAAGGTCGAGAACCAGAAGACGAACCTCTCACTAAATTCACCGACTCCTTGTGAAGTTGGTGATCCTTCTCAAAGTTCTAAAGCAACCCCAGTAACCCGTGGTAGTTCTCTTCAGGCTTAGTCATTCTATAATGAGTGAGGAATGGGAGATAAGACTTGGGTAGCAAGTTCAGTATTGCATCTTTCCCAAGCTGCTCATGCAAGGAAAAATCGATCTTGCTCAATCATTCCATCAGCTCGATCATGTACAATACATGATCAGTGACAGAGGCACCATCCCGCATTTTGGCGTTGAAGATGGCACAACTAGTCTTGTGCCTCTCCACATCATCGGGTGTGCCAAAGGCATCCTCCAACACTTGAAGCTTGTCCTTTGGCTGAGCTATCTCGAATCTGTGACTGAACTCGTCGCTCATGATAGGCAGCATGATACAGCGCACCGTGGTCCGATCACTGAGCCACTTCTGGTAAGTGTCTCTGATTGTTCCACGTGCATTGACAGCTGGCTCCTCAGGTGCAGGATCTATTATCAAATATAGGATCCGTTTATGCTCCAGGACTATCTTCAACTTTCGGTACCAGCTACCGAAGTTGGATCCCACCAACTTATCATTGTCCAACAATGATCGGAGCGATAGGGAAGTGGCCATATTTGCACAAAGGAGAACCATAACCTAATTAGTAATTGATTCATTAAACCTAAAGATTTGGACTTTAATCAAAAGGTTTCTCCCACTATTTTATTCGAATTGGTAGCCTCTACCTCCAACTCGAAAAATTACCCTAATTCTTTAGCGGGTACTAGAATCCACTTAGACTGCACACAAGCCCAACTTTGGTTGGTCAACCCATGTACATCTAAGGGTAGGTTCATAACCAATTGTTTCTCTAAATAATTTCTAGTAATTTTAATTTTGCCCCAGAAACCTAATCAGTAGGCTTTGGCCTCCACTGTAAGGATCCGGTTAGGTCCAACCATTAACATGATCATACTTTGTGTATCTAACCAACGAATGATTAAGCCCAACTTTGGTTGGCTCACCTAACCACCATTAGAGAGACACTTCCAAGTCATCATATGATGAGTGATAATTCCATTAGTCAACAAGCACCAGGCCTTTGGGTCTGCAATGATTATTGAGTTAATGGACTCATTATCAAACACCTTAATGGGAGGCTATGACTCAGTTATCTCCATAACTTTGTCATTTTAAGGACCTAATAATTTTAGAGGATTTAAATAATTTAGAGGATGAGGTCAGATGAACCAGCTTATCATGATCCTCCCACTGGCTTCACCAAGTCAGCTTAAGGGAGACCAGGGCTGGTCTAGGAGCACCTAAATCAGTCACACTGATTTACCTAGCTGACATGGGTCAGCTCGAATAGTCAAGTGATCCGATCAAAACATAATTTCACCAAGAGGCCAGGTAAGTTCGATCAGTGGGAGGGTCTGCCAAAGCTTGCCTTAGACACCATCAGAAATGGCTAGGTAAGCGGGCTCCCAATTAAAAACCACCGGTCTGGTTTACCTTAGATACCAACTGGTTTAATTAGTTTCGATTAGATCAACCTAACAGTTCGTGCTAGACCGCTTAGCCAAGAATCAAGTTCATTTGGTTCTCGTTAAAGACATGGACTTGACCAACTACAACTATTGTAATTGATCTAGAGAATCCTTGACCTAATCTAAGACAACAATTGATTAGATTTAGTCAATTCTCTAATTAAGTCCATCTTTAATCTAACCATAGGTCTAACCCAATTAATGGACCTAATTCCCACTAACCCATTAACCCAATGTGTTAAGATTTGTGTCTTAGGTTCTTCAATTCACAATCCTAGAACCTAATCAAACAACTTCTTAATTCTTAATTAAGTTTTGGGCTGAGGGTTGGGTTCGGCTTTTCAAAAAATAATTTTCATATTTGTAAAATAATTTTATAATATGATTCTACCAACCATATTGCATGTTTGATTCATAATCAAGATGCAAGTGAAATAAACATGAAACTACTTTAGATTTAATCTAAACAGGTTCATGTAATTGAAACAATTTCAACTTTAAATAATTTCTTTGCACAAAAATTATTAACAAAGAGATTTTATTTCAGATTTAAATATATTTTAAATCTAATAAATCATAAATTTAATCTAGATCATATCTATTAAATTTATGATTAAAGATAGATCTACACAAACTAGGACAACCTTTGCACTGTAAGGGGTAAACCTTACAGCAGGACAACCTTGCAGTTTGTGATTGATCTAAAATTTTAATTTTAGATTTAATAATCAGATTATAAATTAGATCTAATCTAAAAACTAATCTAAGAATGTATAAATAATCATGTAATAAAGAACCTAGGCTCTGATACCAATTGAAGGAACCAGATCTAGGGTTTCAGGGTTAGATCTTGAAACTTTTTCAAGATCATACAGCGGAAGACTAAAATAAATTAAAATTTATTTTTTAAAATCAAAAAATCTCTAGATCTAAGATCCTATTACATGATTATTACATAGCATTAAATAAAAATTAAAATATATATAAATATAGTATGAACTACATGTTGATCATATCAACATGTTTCTATACTAGCTACATCTAATGTATGTATTAAACAATAGATCAGATCTATAACCTTGCAAGTTAGATGTTCTAACCTTGTTGATCTGGGCTTGAGGATGATGTTGCAAGCCGCACACATGTCTGGCCTCTAGGAGTCATCCACACGAGCCCACGAATCTCGATCAGAAGTCCTGCTTCAGGAAATCAGCACAGTATGCTAGTACTGCGCTGATCCTTCTTTGATGGTTGATCAGGTACCTCCTTCTTCTTGATTTGGACTCTTCCAAAAATGGAAAGTAAAAGGAGGAGTTTCAGATCTGAGACACTCTCAGAAAACTCAAGATGGAGGGAGGAAAGATATGAAAACAAAAACCCAAGAAGAAGACCCTCTGCTTCTTCACGTTTTTCTTTCTAGACACCCAAACTTGCGTCTTTTATATCTCCACGACCCAAAGGTATTTTTCTCTGATTTTTGGATGGCACAAAGGTGTCTCAAATCTATAACTTTTTCTAAAATTTTACAAAGAAATTCATCTTATATAGAGAGATATGATAGAGTCCTTGTCTAGGTCAAACACCTAGTCAAGGCTTATCCAAACATGGCAAGTTAAGGGACGCCCAACTCTTGAGCACCTCCTTCATATTTTTATGTATGGATTAACAAAAAAGGGTGCACAATATATACCCTAAAATCCACAAAAATTCCAAAAAAAATTTGGATAAATTCGGTGCAAAATTGAAAGAGTTTTAGATTTCTAAAACTCTATCTCATAGAATTCGAAATCCAAACTTATTCCTTTTAGATTTGATCCAAACCACCTTCCATGTAAGAAAGAAGAGAGGAGACCTTTTGTGAACGTGGGAGAGATCTGAGAGAGGGCTTTTGTCGCACAAAATAAGTGGAGATTGGCGTTGAATAAGAGAGAGGGCGTAGAGAGGGCGTGGAGAAGGCTTATGTGGCGCAAGGTGGAATCCTAGTCTTACTAGGATTCTGTCTTATGACTTGTTTTAATTTGGTTTCCCAAACCAAATCAAATTAAAATTAGATCAACCCAATTAAAATAGGTCTTAACCCAATTAAGAACCTAATTTAATCAGATTAAATTAGATTTAAATCTGATTTAATTTTCTAATCAAATTAGAAATTAGATTGACCCAAGTCCTAGTTGAACTAGGACTAGTTTTTCCTTGCACTTGGCTTATCCAATAAACCAATTGGACTTGATCCAATCAAGCCCAAAATAAATCTAATTAAATTATATTTAATTAGACTTAATCTCAACCCATTGGCTTAGTCAAATTAAGCCAATTAGCAATCGAATTGCTAATCGATCCTCCTGCAATACTTGCACTGGGTTAAATGTCAATCGTATTGATCATTTAACCCTAGAACGATTCTTAATCGTTGATCAACCATCTGATCGGATAATGAACTCTAATGTGTGTGACCTCATAGGTCCGAACCTAAGTCGGTAGCATAAGAATAAATTTTAATACCAATCGAAGTGACCATCTAGTAATGGTACCCGACGACCGGATAGGTCGAATGTGTAGAACAACATCCTTAGAACCCATGCGGATATAGTTTTCATATAATTCATCCCCTTGACCAAAATGATCATAGACACCCCAGAGTTTAACTGTCAACTCTGATCAGGTTGTCCACATTATATTTTAAAATATCAAATCCATCTGATGGATTATCCTGGCCAAGGTTTTGCTAAATTGAAATATACAGCGACCATTCTTCTCCAACTCTTGGAGTGGTCAATCCCATCTCGATCACACTCTGACTTCGCAAGTACTTGACTGTGCCCAGAAGCCTTCCATCCCTGAATTAGAAATTCAGTTAGTCCAGTACCAAAGCACAGTGAGTTGCTTGCAAGTCACTGAGGCGATCTCAAGTCTAAGGGACAACTATACCTATATCCCATCAGAGACATTCTCGACAGCAGAATACTCTGGAGTTGGTCACATTCAATGATGATGTACCCTTACATCTCACCTGTATGCCATACCAGTGTCTCCACACTCCTTGGTTAAGAGACAACCAACCCATATGGCCTACAGCGACCTATGCTCGATAGAAGCTGTCTCCTTATTAACACCTATCATTTGGTGTGAACAGTTTTAAGGACTAATCGATAAATCTCTCTTTATCGAACCTAAATAGTCCTAAGGACTTCATCATAACAACGGAGTTCATTAGAAGATTAAACTTATGATGAAGATGCCAAATATATTTTATTTATTAACAAATCAATTACAATACTTGGTTGCTCAACCGTCAACAGCTTGACGATTGGCTTTTTGGGACATTTTCCAACACCATCTCGATCACACTCTGACTTGTAAGTACTTGACTGTGCCCAGAAGCCTTCCATCCTGAATTAGAAATTCAGTTAGTCCAGTACCAAAGCACAGTGAGTTGCTTGCAAGTCACTGAGGCGATCTCAATCTAAGGACACTTATACCTATATCCCATCAGACATTCTCGAC